>NC_064807.1:56296351-56297986 GCF_023721935.1 Panthera uncia | reverse complement strand
AGGGCAGCCCAAAGTCTTCTGGTAATAACTCCCTTCCCCCTCCCAATTACCAATATGACTGCCACATAGACCTTTCATAATGTCGCTCTTCTAATAAAGGGCCCACAATGGCCTCTTGTGATTCCAATTCTAAACTTTGCAAATCTTCCTTTAACCTTACCTTCCCTGACCTTCTATTATTTTTCAACAAGGAAAGCCTATAGTTACCTTGAACACTGCCTTCTGACTGAAATGCTTAGTGCCCTTTCCCTGCTGACCTAAATCCCAAATACTTTCAACTTTTAAATCCTACCTCAACTCTTAGTACCAATAACTCCAAGCTCTGTTTGATTTTTTGGCCCTGATATTCTAGTCAGAACTGGCAACCTTAACATTGCAATCTTCTCTAACCATATCATGTGTGTACTTAAGGTATCCCCAGTTTGACTGTAAACTTCTTGTATCCATTTAGCATAATGTTCAGCTCAAAAAATGTTATTCATTGGTTAATAAGTAACAATTTCCTAGTTATACAAAGGCTTTTATCAGCAAAAGGTACAAAAAGTTTTATTTCTCCCACCATAACACTTTAGTACCACATTTCATATGGTGACTAACCCATAATTTAGCAATATCATAAGAGGTTTTGGCCTAAAACAGAAGATAAATTGGACAATCACATACGCAGGCACAGAAGTATGCAGCCAGCTGGGGATGGGCCCTGCAGCCATAGGTCAAGAAGAGTTGGGGCAGGGGAAGCTGAAATTTTATGGTAGTACAGAAACGATGAGTAAAAAGAAGCAGCTGGTTGGTGGAGAGTGAGTGGGAAATGCAAGAGATGCACAGAGAAGCTATGAAAGGTAGAGAGAGGCTGTCCCTAACAGCAGTCTTAGCTCCTGGCAGCTTTCCAGTTCCCACAGCAGCCCTCAGGGCTGCTCTGCTGAATTTCCTACCTTTGGATTTCCATGTGTCTCCCTGTTAGATGCTACACAACTAGCCCCCAATCCTGAGCTACCTTGGTTTCTGTTCCCTTAGGGGGTCAAAAAAACCTTAACCTAGACATTCATCATTAAGAAACAACTAAAGCGGGGGCGCCTGGGTGGCTCGGTCAGTTAAGCGTCCGACTTCGGCTCAGGTCATGATCTCACGGTCCGTGAGTTTGAGCCCCGCGTCGGGCTCTGTGCTGACAGCTCAGAGCCTGGAGCCTGTTTCAGATCCTGTGTCTCCCTATCTCTGCTCCTCCCCTGTTCATGCTCTGTCTCTCTCTCTGTCTCAAAAATAAACGTTAAAAAAAAATTAAAAAAAAAAAAAAAAAAGAAAGAAACAACTAAAGCAAATGACTCTCCTAAGGTCCTCCTCACGGATGCTAAAGCCAGTATTCTTTTTTTTTTTTTTATTTTTATTTTTTTTTATTTTTTAATATATGAAATTTACTGTCAAATTGGTTTCCATACAACACCCAGTGCTCATCCCAAAAGGTGCCCTCCTCAATACCCATCACCCACCCTGCCCTCCCTCCCACCCTGCCCTCCCTCCCACCCCCCATCAACCCTCAGTTTGTTCTCAGTTTTTAACAGTCTCTTATGCTTTGGCTCTCTCCCACTCTAACCTCTTTTTTTTTTTTTTTTTTTTCCTTCCCCTCCCCCATGGGTTTCT
>NC_064807.1:56280841-56295951 GCF_023721935.1 Panthera uncia | reverse complement strand
GTGCCCCTATGCATCAGTACTCCTGTATCCCTTGGATAAATTCCTAGCAGTGCTATTGCTGGGTCATAGGGTAGGTCTATTTTTAATTTTCTGAGGAACCTCCACACTGCTTTCCAGAGCGTAAAGCCAGTATTCTTGGATAACTCCTTTGCTCATTCTATGCTGCAGGCCTCCCATCTATAAAACAAAGAACCTAAAAGTATAAAGTCTGGCTCCCAGTGGTATATTCCATAATGAGAAAGTTTCTCTTAATACTATACTTTTCTTGATGTCTTCATGTTATCTGTGTGCTTTACAGCACCCATCACATTATGTGCTATATACTTGACTAAATCACATTTTTCCTCAGAAATACTCTCCAGATTTAGAATATAAACTGATACATACTACTATAATCACACAATGTTAACAGTGTAGATATACATATATTGGTGATACTTAATGTCTGAATTTCCTACTAAACAATAAACCCCGTGAAAGCAGAGACTATGTTTTTGCATATCACTTTGTATCTGGTGCCTATCACGGTGTCTGGCACTATTAACAGCTTAACAAATATTTGCTTAATGGATTACTGACAAGTATGAAATTTAGCTTAATGAGCAATAGACCTAGGGCAGTTATTCCTAATATCTATCTTAAACATATACAAAAACAGAACTTTTGATGCTCTTGGCTCACCTGCCAACTCTCCTCTAATCCGCTCCTCCCCATCTTCCCAACTTCAGTAAATGGCATCATGTTTTACAAAATTGCTCAAGGTAAAAAATCTACAAATAATCTTTAATTTTTCCTTCCCTCACTTCCCACATCCAATCCATCAGCAATATATCTTGAACCTCTCCTCTTCTATCTCCACCATCACTTCACTCTAAGTCACCATTATCTCCTGCTTCAACTACTACAGAGGTCTTCTAGTCAACCTGCTTTTACTCCTACCCTACCATAATCACATTTTTTTTCATTCAGCAGCTAGAGCGATCTAAAATATAAATCAAAGCTTATATCTCTTACATAGTAGTCTACCAGTTTCTTTCTGCACAATAAAATAATGCACAATAATCCTTATGTGGCTTTTTGCAAGGCTCAGCATCATTAGCTCTAGCCTACTCTCCTGCGCCCTATGCTGCAACCAAACAGTTCCTTCTTGCCTTAGGGCCTCTGCACTTTCTGGTCTCTATCTCTGTCTTTCTTAACACCTTTAGTCTTCAGATTTTGCTGCTGAACTTTACCTTTTCAAAGAGGCCTCTCTTCTCATCACTATGTAAAGAACTCCCCCCTCTACTCACACAATTCTGTTATCAGCTGGTTTCCTTCATAGCATACTTATCACTATCAAAAATCATTTTATTTATCTGTTGATTGTCTATCTCTCTTCTGGTAGAATGGAAACTCCTTGAGAGCAGCAAACCTGTATCTAGAACAGCACCTGACATGTAGCAAACACTCAATAAGTATTTTTCAAATGGACAAACTCGTGCAGTATGCTTTGTTCTTTTAAAAACTACATTTCAAGTATATAATAACCACCTCCTTGACATTGTCCCACTTTTTGTCTAGAAGAGGCACACTTTTGGTGAAAAGTATGATTATTGAAACTGCTTAAATCTAGGGATATGAGACAGGAACTTTTTTCAGCACACCAGAATAAACTGTTATATCTGGTCTATCACCAAGCCTAGCTCTTTCCACAATGTGGGCCAAGATATGTCTTTGTGAAGAGAATCTGTTTTTTATTACTTTCCTCTAGATAGTGTTTGCTTTTTTCTAACTTAAAATTCATTACATTCTTTTTCAGGATTCTAGGCTATTACATAATTCCTTAAATGTCAACTTACTGAAATTTAGCCCTTAATGGTACATCTTTCCTTCTTTCATACCATTACAAAACATCTTAAATAGAAACAGAGCTACTATTAGGTGCCATGACACACAAAGCCTGAGATCTGAGCATAGGGTCCCATCCCATCCTTCAAAGAGAACATTAGAAATGGGCAGGGGTAGGGGGGCAGCGTGTGGGGCTGAGATTGGAAAGTACACTGGGATAGGAAGAGTGGCACTACTCCAATGTAGAGGTGTGGCCAAACTTCACGAGACAAAATAATCACTGAGTAAGTAATATCATTCCTTCACCCCCACCCCCAGGAATAGCAATAAATATCTCTAAGAACAAATAAGACTTGTAAAGCCTTATACCAGAGGATACACGAGTACACCCAGTCTTGGAGAGGAAAAAGAAGACTGATCAGGAATAAAAGCCAGGCAGGCCTTCAGTGAAATACAATTTAATATTTTGTTCTCAGTTTTTATTTAGGATTGAAATCCACAGTGGAAGCTTTTGTCCATTGTATTATTCAGTATCTTTTATGTAAGGACCAGGCAATACATGCTTCCTAGAATTTAGTACAAGGGACAAATCTCACTTTTAGCTCAAAGTTGAAAAAAAAATTTTTTTTTTTTATCAAACAATGCAAACTCTATGCTGTCATGGACTTTTAGAGCTGGAAGGGTCTTTAGAAATTATCTAGCCCAGCATTTTCTAAAGCATCCTTTAGGTGTCATGAACAAAAAAAGAGCTCTATAAGCAAACGAATCTCTTTTTTTTCTATAATTGTTGAGATACAAATCAGGTTACATTAATTAAACAAGAAGGCCATTAGACTGAGGTGGTTTTAATGCCTCAGTAGCCTATTTATACAGGCCAAAACCTAAGTTTATAATACCTCAAGATTAAGAAATCGAAACCTAAGGTCAACCAATCACAAACAGCCACCTGGGCTTTCTGGATAAGGCAACTTCTTAACGTATAGCCAATCAAATAATTTCCTTGCTTTGCTTCCACATCTTCTCTATGAAAATCTTTCCTCCAGCTCCTGTCACTTCCCATTCAGTGCTATTGGATTCAAATCAATTTTTGCTCAAATAAACTCTTAAAAATTTTAATATGCCTTAGTTTATACATTAACAATCATGACCACTAAATTCACCTTTTGACTTTTATTTATTTTTTAAAGATATCCTTTTAAGTAATCTCTACACCCAACCTGGGTCTTGAACTTACAACTGGAGATCGAGAGTCACATGCTCTACTAGCTGAGCCAGCCAGGCTCCCCCTAAACTCACCCTTTTATTTTTTTTTAATTTTTTTATTTTAAAAAAATTTTTTTAATGTTTATTTATTTTTGAGACAGAGAGAGACAGAGCATGAACGGGGGAGGGTCAGAGAGAGGGAGACACAGAATCTGAAACAGGCTCCAGGCTCTGAGCTGTCAGCACAGAGCCCGACGCGGGACTTGAACTCACGGACCGCGAGATCATGACCTGAGCCGAAGTTGGCCGCTTAACCGACTGAGCCACCCAGGCGCCCCTAAACTCACCCTTTTAAAGCGTACAATTCAGGGCGCCTGAGCGGCTCAATCGGTTAAGTCTCTTGGTTTCCACTCAGGTCATAATCTCATGGTTCGTGGGTTCGAGCCCCACATCAGGTTCCACAGCTGGCAGCTCGGAGCCTGCTTTGGATTCTCTCTCTCCCTCTCTCTCTCTGCCACTCTTGGCTTACTCTATCTCTGTCTTTCTCAAAATAAATAAACAAACTAGGGGCGCCTGGGTGGCTCAGTCGGTTGAGCGTCCGACTTCAGCTCAGGTCATGATCTCGTGGTCTGTGAGTTCGAGCCCTGGGTCGGGCTGTGTGCTGACAGCTCAGAGCCTAGAGCCTGCTTCAGATGCTGTGTCTCCCTCTCTCCCTGCCCTTCCCGCACTCATGCTCTGTCTCTCTATCTCTGTCAAAAATAAATAAACATTTAAAAAATTTAAATAAATAAGCAAACTTAAAAAAGTAAAGTGTACAATTCAGTTGTTTTTAGTATATTCATGGAGTTGTGCAACCATCACTACTACTTAATTTCAGAACATTTTCATTTTTGTTAAAAGAAACTTCATACCTATTAGCAGTCTTTTTCCCATTCCCTCAGCAAACAAGTTTCTTTACTATAGCATCCTTGGACCCTTTATCGTGACTCTAACATGTTTTGTGAATTTATAAGAGAAGGGTACAATGTGCAGTGTTTCCCAAACATATGTAATAGGTAACATTTCAGTGCTTACTATACGTTATTCTAAATTCTATACATGTATTACTTCAATTAATTCTCACAATAAAATCCAAAAGGTACCGTATATAGTAACTGTGGATATTAACACACAGAAAGATTAAGGCTAAGTAACTTGTTCAGATATTCTTAATTAGTCCACTCTAATATTTCCCACAGAATCAACTGGTTGTGGGATGAGAATGGACAACTAGTATTCTATGGGCCATAACTTTGAAATGCTTTAGATCAACTTAATGAGAAGAAATGGGGCCCAGAAAGGTAAGCTGACTTAGCCAAGAATACACAGCATATTCCTATTTTCTCTCTTCCTCTCCTTTGATTTCTAACTGACAGCTAAATTTGGAACCCCATTACAATTAACTATCTAATCCCAAGTTCCTGACACAATTCTCGCCCACCTTTAAATACTTTATTTTCTTAAAACAAAAACAAACAAAAAAAAAACTTTTAACATTGTAAACTGCCTTAAAACCTTGTTGGGATTGATTTTGCTCTTTCTACGTGTCTCTGCCTGTAGGCAATGCACATCCCCACCACTCTGCATGTATAAATCCCAGCCATCTTTCAATGTGTGCGCAGTTGGAGGATCTCTCAATTTTCCTCCTACCCTCGATGGATGTCATCTCTCTCCCTCTGTGCACCCACAGCCTTCCATCTCCTCTGGACACTCTGGCCTTGAATTCCAGCAGCTTGTGTCCGGCGGTACCCCACCTCCTGGCCAGAGAGCTCGCAGAGGGCAGGAGTTGGCATCAACTCCTAAAGCCCGGCACGTGGGAGATACTCTACCAGCACTGAACAATTTCTTATCCATTCTTGGTTTAATTCCTCAAGAGCAAGAACACAGCTCTCCTTAAGCCTGCTAGCCGCCCCCCCCCGCCCAAAAGCAGAGTTTACTGATTTTTAGTCTGTCTCCCGCCAGAGCCCAGCGCTGCCTTGGACACACAGTGCACCACCGCGGGTGGCAACAGAAGTGGATTTAGCAGGCTTGGGCCGATTCTCTTCAGAGACTTGAACCTGGCAGGCTGTGGGCCCCATCAACGCTCGCCGCCCGAGGTCTGCCCTACTGAACCGAGGGTCAAGTTACAACTGGCCAGGGCGGCGGTAAGGCGCCTGCACCTCGGAAATCCCATCCAACCCTCGCCACCGTTCCGGGCGAAGGCATTTCACCCTCTTCTGACACAGACCTGAGCCTGGTGGGGGGTTGAGGGCCGAGACGGGGGCCCCCTGCCCTGTGGGTGACAGAGCAAGGCCTCGAACCCGGGTCACTGTTCCCAGGGCAGCAGATAACCGCGGCGGACAGAGCGGGAGTGGGGAAGGCTCCTCGCTCGTCCCGTCTCGACGCCCCCTCCCGCCCACTGGGACCTCCGGACCCTGGGTCACCGCACTAGGTCCAGGTCTGGGGGTCGCGCGCACCCCCGCCCCCTGCTCCGCGCCATCTTGGAGAGCTGGGCGGCCGCCCCGGACCGCCCCGAACCGTTGCTCCAGCAGTTACTCACCCGCACTGCCCGGGGCCAGGCCCCCTGCCACCTCCGCGACCTCCGCCACGGCCAGGAGAAGCAGCAGCGCGCCTCGCCGGGAGGCCGGGACGACCGCCATGTCCGGGCCAGGGGGTCCGGAGCCACGGGATGCTCGGACCCAGCCTGGCCGCCGCGGCTGCTCGCGGAGGCCCCGCCCCGGCGCCCTGGACCTTTAGTGATTGGCTGCGGCTCGCTCAGGCCCCGCCCCTCGGCCTCTGGGAGGTTCCAAAACCTGCTGGGGGCGGGAACATTCCCGAGACCCCAGCTCTTTGTTAGGACACAGCTGTGTGACGGCTTGTGTAGCGGAGTCCCGCAGCCAGCGTTCCCCAATCAGATGATGTCAGAGCTGGAAGGGCTCTTACAACGCCTCTAACACCACCCGAACTTTGCGGCTGGGGGTCACTGAGGCTCAGAAAGGAGACAGACCTTTCCAAGACTTGCAAGTCCAAGCCTGAACCAAAGGGACCTCTCCCTTTCACTTCTCTTTACCCTGAATGAGCTTCTTAATATCCTTTCTGCCTCACATCCAAAGAAGGCACCCGGGTCAACCCGACCTCCCTTAAAATCTGAGGGGCACTGACCAAGACATGGTCCCCTAACAGGGGACCGAGGGACAGATTCGCCACCAAAGCTCATGTAGCACATGTAGCCCCTATATGTCTTTGATGTGCAGTTTAAGTACCAATTCCTGTTAGGAAAAGGTGAGGGTTGGAATGCTTGTGTATCTAGATACGGAGAGCCTTGAATCTCAGGTTGAGTTTAGATTTCGTTTGAGATATAATTTGGAGGTGGGTCCCCACTCCACCCCTTACCCCCACAGCTATTTTGGGGAATGTTTGAGAGGGTCCACTGGTTTTCAAAGTGCCTCTCTTTCTCTTTCTTTCCCTCACCTTTTCCCCTGTCTCTGTTACTGAAATAATACCTTCTGTTCTCCCTCCCCCCCTTTTTTAAAAAAAAGCATAACCACAGGTATGAATGTAAAATTCCTTAATATTATCAAATATCCAGTAAGTATTTAGATTCCCCTGTTGTCTTATCATTTCCTTTTACAGTTTTTCAAGCTCCAAACAAAACCTATATATTGAAATTAGTTTATACGTGTTTTAAGTCCCTTTATATCTACTCTAAGTTTGCAAAGGGAAAATATAAATAAATCATGATAATCTTTCTAAAACATTTGTTCTGATGACAACTCCCTGGCTTCAAACCCTGAGAGGCCATGTCTTTCTTACAGGATAGAATGATGTACAGTTATTTAACATGGTGTCAGAGGGTCTTAGTAATTGGACCCAATCACCTTTTCCAGCTGCATCTCCACACCTTCCCTGCACTTCTGCCACCATGCTTTCAGAACCTCTTACCTTTAGTTCAAGACCTTTGAGGTGCTTTCACGGCTCTGTCACAACACCTACCTCCTCTGCACACAATTCCCCAGTTCCTGTGGTAACCCTCTCAGCTGAGGGAACTAAGATGGTTGCTCTAGGCCCAGCTGTGCCCTGGAAGGACCTGAGCAGGTAGTGGGCTCTGTATAAGGTGAGCAACACATCTTGCTTTGCTTGGGACTGTCCTGATTTTAAAACTGAAAGTCTCATATCCCAGGAACCTCCTTAGTCCCAGGCAAAACGGGACAATTGATCTCCGTAGTTCTGTGCGCCTCAGAATATGTAATAGAAAGACCTGTAAGGAGGTTTCCATATGGGAAGATGGAGTCATTTAGGTAATAGACACCACTCCCAAGATAATTCAATAGGTAGACTGTCATAAGCCATGCAGATGGGTCATTAGACCCCTGGGTCCCTGTATTAGAGTCCTAGGCTGCCATAACAGAGTACTATGAACTGGGTGGCTTAAGCAACAGAAATTTATTGTCTCAGAGTTCTTGAGGCTAGAAGTCTGAGATCAAAGTGTTGGCAGAGTTGGTTCCTTTTGGGAGCTGTGAGGGAGAATCTGACTCATGCTTCTCTCCTAGCTTCTGCTATGTTACTGGCAGTCTTTGGCACTCCTAGGCTAACAGACGCATCACCTTCATCTCTGCCTTCATCTTCACATGGAATTTTCCTTGGGTGTGTGTCCAAATTTATCCTTTTTATAAGGAAAGCAGTCGTATTGATTTAGGGGCCCACCCCACTCCAGTATGACCTCATCTTAGCTAATAACATCTGCAATAATCCCTATTTCTAAATAAGATCACATTTTGAGGTACTAGGGGTTAGGACTGCAACATACAAATTTGAGGGGAGGCAGGGACACACAGTTCAACCCATAGCACTTCCTAAAGGAAAGACCATCTACTCGTCCTATCAGAAATCATTGACTCTGAAGGAGAGGCTGAAGAAGGGGGAAAAGGATAAAGAACTAGTCAGTTGCCGTTCAAAGATCCTAAGTCTCCCAAGAATAGGAGTGGTTGGGCGCACCTCTGTTGACTCACAGAGGTGATACCTGGAGTCTATGCTCAAAAAGAAGGCTTGAATACTTGGAGATCTCTTAGCTATAGAATCAGAAATGACTTTATTTCCAGGTAGTACCCATGAGATATGGCAGCAAAGCTGAGGTCCTCCCACACCAAGAGATAGCTGACTGGCCACTATATCCTATACAGAGCACAAGCGTGGGAGGGGCAGAGAGAGAGGGAGACACAGAATCATAAGCAGGTTCCAGGCTCTGAGCTGTCAGCACAGAGCTGGATGCAGGGCTTGAACTCACGAACCACGAGATCATGACCTAAGCCAAAGTCAAACACTTAAATGACTGAGCTGCCCAGACGCCCTTATTACAGTCTATCTTCAAATAATAATTATCACTTCACGTAAAATGTATGAACATGACAGCAATATGATTCCATTTCCCCCTTATCTTTTGTGCTAAAGTTGTCATACATTTTGTTTCCACACGCTGTTATTATTTTTGCCTTTTTAAAAAGTTTTATTTATTTATTTATTTTGAGAGAGAGAGAGAGAGAGAGAGAGAACAGTCAGGGAAGCAGCAGAGAGAAGGAGAGAGAGAGAATTCCAAACAGGCTCTACACTGTCAGCATGAAGCCCAATGCAGGGCTTGAACCCACGAACCGAACTTCGAGATCAGGACCTGAGCCGAAATCAAGAGTCGGATGCTCAACCGACTGAGCCATCCAGACACCCCTATTTTGCTTTAAATAGCCGGTTACGGGGCGCCTGGGTGGCGCAGTCGGTTAAGCGTCCGACTTCAACCAGGTCACGATCTCACGGTCCGTGAGTTCGAGCCCCGCGTCAGGCTCTGGGCTGATGGCTCGGAGCCTGGAGCCTGTTTCCGATTCTGTGTCTCCCTCTCTCTCTGCCCCTCCCCCGTTCATGCTCTGTCTCTCTCTGTCCCCCCCCCCAAAAAAATAATAAATAAATAAATAGCCGGTTACATAAACATGAGATTTTAAAATAAGAAACAATGTCTTTTATATTTACTTACATATTAAGCATTTCTGATGCTCTTCTTTCAAATTTTAGATCCAAATTTTTCTCTGGTATCTGGAGGAAAGAAACTTTTTAATTAAGAACACAACAGGTTTAAAAAAACAGACAAAAAACAAAGAACAGGGCAGGTTCTGTTGGTTTTAATTAGCTAGGATCCCATACTTTGTTTTTAGGAATTTATGCCCAGTAAATTTCTGAAGTTACTCCTTAATGAAAATAATTTTTCTGGGTTTGTTTAACCTAAATACATTTTACAACCATGAACTGATCTATCTTGATAAGGAAGAGGTCTGTTTTGCATTCTTTAAGACTTGATGATATCTGGCTTTATACGTATATAGTGCACCAATTTTAAAAATATTAACATATTTTTATTTCTGGTAATGCCTTCTCTAGAACTAAAACATGCGGGTAAGGCATTCACCTCATCAGAGATGATTATTAGAGTAGAAAAGTAGACAGGACAATTCCTAACTTTTTGGTTTTAAAAATAGACCTTTGAAATTCCAGGCAGAGACAGTGGTCATTAGAGTAAAAGCTTTTGAGATGTTAGAACCTGGCCCCAAAGGCTGAGGGCATAAAATATTTATATGAACACAGACTTGGAAGAATATTCTGATAGACACAGTCCCGACTCCCCCCACCCCTGTCAGCCCCCAACAACTCACTCTGAGGGGGTGGGGAGGGATGCACTGGGGTGGGACCTAAAGCCCCAGAAAGGCTTGAGAATATGGGATAAGAGAGGATCCGAGCCTCACTCCTCACTTCCCATGGAGCTCAGGGAAATGGCACACTTCACTGAATTCCCCTGCACGCTGCATGATGGGAATGTGGACGGGAAACGGAGGCAAGTACGTCTTGTTCCCTGCTCTCCAGTTACAGTGCCACAGAAGAGTGGCTGAATGTTTTCTGTGCCCTCCGAGAGGAGCAAGCAGGAGCGGAGAGCACACCGAGAGCCTGAAGAGGCCTCAAGATGGGAGCCGAAAGGCTGTGGCTGTTGTTTTGAGTGATCTATATAATTGGATGCCAGATGGGAGTGCAGGTGTCAGCAGGAACTGATGATGACAACTGAGGACCAGATGTCCTGCCTTCTTTCCCAGTCCCAGCTGGTGGGTTCGGCTCTATATATGCTTCTGAAAACTAGGAAGGGTGTTGAGAAGCCTTGACTGAGCCGAGATCCCACCGAATTGACTAAGATTAAGTTTTAGTCACTTAGCAGAAAGGGGACTTGGAGAGACAGCTACCTGTCCATCAGCCCTTTTAGAAGTTGTTGCTTACAAGCAACTTTCCAGTCAGAGAAAACATTTTCTGTTGCCATGTTCACTGCTAATTTAGTAACTGGGAATATGGCTTTAGAGATCAAAGGAGACGCCTGTGCCTTAAAGGAGAATCTGTGTATCTGACATCTCCATTGGTCCTTATCTTGAGATGTCACAGGAGGAAGAGAAGCCCTACCCCAGGGCATCCAACACCAACACTATAAAATTCAGCATTGTGACCCTCAATCTGTGTCTCATAAAATACGTGCCAGGCTCCGATACATCCTCTAAAGATAGGAGACTGTGAGCATGAAATTGTCCCCATTCCCCACTCACCTTGTCTGTTTATTTCAGTAATTTCCAAACTTAGAAATATTATTTTTATTTTCTAGCTTATTTCAGTAATTTCCAAAGTTAAGAAATATCATTTTTATTTTTCAGCACTGGAATCTTTTTTCCAACAAAATCTTATAGAGTCCCGCTATGTAAAATAGAAAAAAAAAAAAAGTGCTGTTTTATTGTTACATTTCTTTTATCAGTTTAAATTTGTAACAATTGCTTGGTTCAAAGATAATGTACGAAAATTCAAAGATAATGAGATTATGATGAACACAAAAAACCTGAAATCTGGAATTATGGACGATAAGTGCCTTCGTACCAGTTTCAGCCTCCAATTTATGTTTTGTTTTGGTTGTTTGCTGTGGAGAAAATTCTCATTCATGCAGATGAGTAGTTTGCAAAGGATCATGGTTTTTGAAATAGCTCGCCTTGCAATCTCAAAGTACTCTGTATTTACATTAGGTTGGTTCCTTGAAAATTTTTTTGTTTCAGTATTGATTCGTGAAAATTTATGTGCACACTTAAATCTGCACATGGCTGTTTAGAGCCACTTTATTCATAGTTGTCAAAAACGTGGAAGCAACCAAGATACCCTTCAGTAGAAGAATGGATAAATAAACTGTGGTCCATCCAGACTGTGGAATACTATTCAGCACTACAAAGAAATGAGCTATCAAGCTATGAAAAGACATGGAGGAAATTTAAAAGCATATTAAGTGAAATAAGCCAATCTGAAAAAGTTATATACTGCATGGTTCCAACTATATAACATTCTGGAAAAGGCAAAATTATGGAGACGGTAAAAAGATTCAGGCGCCTGGGTGGCTCAGTCTGTTAAGCCTTCGACTTTGGCTATGGTCATGACCTCACATGGTCTCGCCCCACACTGGGCTCTCTGCTGTCACCACAGAGCTTGTTTCAGAACCACTGTCTCCCTCTCTCTCTGACCCTCCCCCACTCTCTCTTTCTATCAAAGATAAACATTAAAAAACAAAAGATTAGGGATTTCTAGGGATTAGAGGGGAGGGAGAGAGATGAAGAAGCAGAGCACAGAGGATTTGCAGGGCAGTGAAGCTATTTTGTACAAAACTATAGTGCTGAACACATGCCATTATACATTTGTCCAACCCCACAGACTGTACAACACCAAGAATGAATCCTAATGTAAATTATAACTCTGGGTGCTGATTGTCCATGTAGGTTCATCAGTTGTAACAAAGATAATCGCTCTGGTGGGAGATGTTGCTAATGGGGGGGGGGGGCCGATGGGGGATATGGGAACTCTGTACTTTCTGTTCAGTTTTGCTGTGAACCTGAAACTGCTCTAAAAGACAAAGTTTATTAATTTTAAAAATGCTAGTTTGACATTAAAATTCAGAAAAAAATAGTGGTTCACCAATAAGGTTGGATATCTGTTCAATTCCTTATCAGAAATGTGGCCAGACATGGGGGAAGGGAAGGGTAAAAAATAGTTTCAAACAGAGAGGGAGGCAAACCCTAAGAGAATCTTAAATACAGAGAACAAACTGAGGGTTGATGGGGCGGGGGTTATGGGAAAGAGGGGAAAATGGGTGATGGGCATTGAGGAGGGCACTTGTTGGGATGAGCACTGGGTGTTGTATGTAAGCGATGAATCATGGGAATCTACTCCTTCAAGCCAAGAGTGCAGTGTATACACTGTATGTTAGTTAACTTGACAATAAATTATATTAAAAATGAAAAGAAATGTGGTCAGAAAAATAGCACCTCACATTTATGGTTCATCCCCAAACTATTTATGATGTGATGTTATTACTGTGTAACAAGTTGCGTGTTCATTTGTTATTGTGCGTTCAGCTAGGACAACATGATGAGAACACGCAAGGAGCAGATGATTCTGAGCCTTGCCCGGCACTTAATTGAGAACAGTTCTTAATGTGTACTCTCTGGTACAATTATATATACACGAGCGGATGTGCATCAACCCAGATTAAAGAAAAGATCAGTGCAGAACTACACTTTTTCTAATCAAGGACACATTTAAAGAAGATACAATAAACACACAGAGAAGACAGGAAAAGACATACTCTGTCTATATAAAAGGAAATCAACTCAATGGCACCCATGCTAACATGATAGGGGGGCCCAGTGTGTAAAAAAAGTCAAAACGTCTCAAGTTTGCATGTGTCCACTGTCTTACTACCTATTAAAAGTTATTTGGAATATATATATTTTAAAGAAATACTTGTAGAGTCTGACAAACTTCCATTTGGTTGTAGTTTGATACTTGCTTGATCAGTCTATATTATTCAGGAGTTTTGCACGATGTATGTTTGAACTTGTCTATTTTCATTCTGATACCTTCTCTCTTCCAAAATAATGAATCACAGTCCTTTCCACAGCTGGAATAAATATGCTATTCTGTTCTTTTTTAGATTTTTGTAATCACAATGGTATTTGATGTTTAATTCGAATGCATCAGAATCCAACAAATGGTGTGATGTGTGGATCGGAGGCAAACCTTCATCCAGTTGAATGTTGTTGCTGCCCACTACTAAAGAGTGATTTTTTTTTCTTCACGCTGTGAATTTTGATCTGAAATATATGTATTTAATTCTTTTTTTTAATTTTATTTTTTAAAATTTACGTCGAAATTAGCGTATAGTGCAACAATGATTTCAAGAGTAGATTCCTTAATGCCCCTTACCCATTTAGCCCATCCCTCCTCCCCAAACCCCTCCAGTAACCCTCAGTTTGTTCTCCATATTTAAGAGTCTCTTCTGTTTTGTCCCCCTCCCTGTTTTTATATTATTTTTGTTTCCTTTCCCTTATGTTCCTCTGTTTTGTCTCTTAAAGTTCTCATATGAGTGAAGTCATATGATTTTTGTCTGTCTCTGACTAATTTTGCTTAGCATAATACCCTCCAGTTCCATCCACATAGTTGCCAATGGCAAGACGTCATTCTTTTTGATTGCCAAGTAATACTCACTGTGTATATATATATATATATACCACTTCTTTATCCATTCATCCATCAATGGACATTTGGGCTCTTTCCATACTTTGGCTATTGTCGATAGTGCTGCTATAAACATGGGGGTGCATGTGTCCCTTCGAAACAGCACACCTGTATCCCTTGGATAAAGGCCTAGTAGTGCAACTGCTGGGTCGTAGGGTAGTTCTATTTTTAGTTTTTTGAGGAACCTCCATACTGTTTTCCAGAGTGGCTGCACCAGCTTGCATTCCCAGTATTTAGTTCTTACAGTTGGAACTTTCTGGTGTCTCAGACACCACTGGTTTTATAAACCTTTAAAAAGCAATGGTATTGGGGTGCCTGGGAAGTTCAACCGGTTAGGTGTTCAACTCTTGATACCGGCTCAGGTCATGATCCCAGGGTAGTGGGATGGAGCCCCGTGTGGGGCTCCATGCTGAGCGTGAAGCCTGCTTGAGTTTCTCTCTCTCCCTCTCTTGCTACTCCCCCCACTCAATCTCGCATGTGCACACTGGTACACATGCACACACTCTCTCTCAAAATAAATAAATAATAAATAAATAAATAAATAAACTTTAAAAAAGCACAATGGTATATAGTTCAGTAATTGTTACTTTGGTTTTTTTTGTTTTTTTTTGTTTTTTTTTTGTTTTTTAATATATGAAATTTACTGTCAAATTGGTTTCCATACAACACCCAGTGCTCATCCCAAAAGGTGCCCTCCTCAATACCCATCACCCACCCTGCCCTCCCTCCCACCCCCCATCAACCCTCAGTTTGTTCTCAGTTTTTAACAGTCTCTTATGCTTTGGCTCTCTCCCACTCTAATCTCTTTTTTTTTTTTTTTTTCCTTCCCCTCCCCCATGGGTTTCTGTTACGTTTCTCAGGATCCACATAAGAGTGAAACCATATGGTATCTGTCTTTCTCTGTATGGCTTATTTCACTTAGCATCACACTCTCCAGTTCCATCCACGTTGCTACAAAAGGCCATATTTCATTTTTTCTCACTGCCACGTAGTATTCCATTGTGTATATAAACCACAATTTCTTGATCCATTCATCAGTTGATGGACATTTAGGCTCTTTCCATAATTTGGCTATTGTTGAGAGTGCCGCTATAAACATTGGGGTACAAGTGCCCCTATGCATCAGTACTCCTGTATCCCTTGGATAAATTCCTAGCAGTGCTATTGCTGGGTCATAGGGTAGGTCTATTTTTAATTTTCTGAGGAACCTCCACACTGCTTTCCAGAGTGGCTGCACCAATTTGCATTCCCACCAACAGTGCAAGAGGGTTCCCGTTTCTCCACATCCTCTCCAGCATCTATAGTCTCCTGATTTCTTCATTTTGGCCACTCTGACTGGCGTGAGGTGGTATCTGAGTGTGGTTTTGATTTGTATTTCCCTGATAAGGAGCGACGTTGAACATCTTTTCATGTGCCTGTTGGCCATCCGGATGTCTTCTTTA
>NC_064807.1:56217056-56275841 GCF_023721935.1 Panthera uncia | reverse complement strand
A
This sequence comes from Panthera uncia, assembly GCF_023721935.1. Lineage (NCBI taxonomy): Eukaryota > Metazoa > Chordata > Mammalia > Carnivora > Felidae > Panthera > Panthera uncia. The sequence goes on along the minus strand of NC_064807.1, from coordinate 56,275,840 downwards.
GAAGTGTCTATTCATGTTTTCTGCCCATTTCTTCACTGGGTTATTTGTTTTTCGGGTGTGGAGTTTGATGAGCTCTTTATAGATTTTGGATACTAGCCCTTTGTCCGATGTGTCATTTGCAAATATCTTTTCCCATTCCGTTGGTTGCCTTTTAGTTTTGTCGGTTGTTTCCTTTGCTGTGCAGAAGCTTTTTATCTTCATAAGGTCCCAGTAATTCACTTTTGCTTTTAATTCCCTTGCCTTTGGGGATGTGCCGAGTAAGAGATTGCTACGGCTGAGGTCAGAGAGGTCTTTTCCTGCTTTCTCCTCTAAGGTTTTGATGGTTTCCTGTCTCACATTCAGGTCCTTTATCCATTTTGAGTTTATTTTTGTGAATGGTGTGAGAAAGTGGTCTAGTTTCAACCTTCTGCATGTTGCTGTCCAGTTCTCCCAGCACCATTTGTTAAAGAGACTGCCTTTTTTCCATTGGATGTTCTTTCCTGCTTTGTCAAAGATGAGTTGGCCATACGTTTGTGGGTCTAGTTCTGGGGTTTCTATTCTATTCCATTGGTCTATGTGTCTGTTTTTGTGCCAATACCATGCTGACTTGATGATGACAGCTTTGTAGTAGAGGCTAAAGTCTGGGATTGTGATGCCTCCTGCTTTGGTCTTCTTCTTCAAAATGACTTTGGCTATTCGGGGCCTTTTGTGGTTCCATATGAATTTTAGGATTGCTTGTTCTAGTTTCGAGAAGAATGCTGGTGCAATTTTGATTGGGATTGCATTGAATGTGTAGATAGCTTTGGGTAGTATTGACATTTTGACAATATTTATTCTTCCAATCCATGAGCAGGGAATGTCTTTCCATTTCTTTATATCTTCTTCAATTACCTGCATAAGCTTTCTATAGTTTTCAGCATACAGATCTTTTACATCTTTGGTTAGATTTATTCCTAGGTATTTTATGCTTCTTGGTGCCACTGTGAATGGGATCAGTTTCTTCATTTGTCTTTCTGTTGCTTCATTGTTAGTGTATAAGAATGCAACTGATTTCTGCACATTGATTTTGTATCCTGTAACTTTGCTGAATTCATGTATCAGTTCTAGCAGACTTTTGGTGGAGTCTATCGGATTTTCCATGTATAATATCATGTCATCTGCAAAAAGCGAAAGCTTGACTTCGTCTTTGCCAATTTTGATGCCTTTGATTTCCTTTTGTTGTCTGATTGCTGATGCTAGAACTTCCAGCACTATATTAAACAACAGCGGTGAGAGTGGGCATCCCTGTCGTGTTCCTGATCTCAGGGAAAAAGCTCTCAGTTTTTCCCCGTTGAGGATGATGTTAGCTGTGGGCTTTTCATAAATGGCCTTTATGATCTTTAAGTATGTTCCTTCTATCCCGACTTTCTCAAGGATTTTTATTAAGAAAGGGTGCTGGATTTTGTCAAAGGCCTTTTCTGCATCGATTGACAGGATCATATGGTTCTTCTCTTTTTTTTTGTTAATGTGATGTATCACGTTGATCGATTTGCGAATGTTGAACCAGCCCTGCATCCCAGGAATGAATCCCACTTGATCATGGTGAATAATTCTTTTTATATGTTGTTGAATTCGATTTGCTAGTATCTTATTGAGAATTTTTGCATCCATATTCATCAGGGATATTGGCCTGTAGTTCTCTTTTTTTACTGGGTCTCTGTCTGGTTTAGGAATCAAAGTAATACTGGCTTCATAGAATGAGTCTGGAAGTTTTCCTTCCCTTTCTATTTCTTGGAATAGCTTGAGAAGGATAGGTATTATCTCTGCTTTAAACGTCTGGTAGAACTCCCCTGGGAAGCCATCTGGTCCTGGACTCTTACTTGTTGGGAGATTTTTGATAACCGATTCAATTTCTTCGCTGGTTATGGGTCTGTTCAAGCTTTCTATTTCCTCCTGATTGAGTTTTGGAAGAGTGTGGGTGTTTAGGAATTTGTCCATTTCTTCCAGGTTGTCCAATTTGTTGGCATATAATTTTTCATAGTATTCCCTGATAATTGTTTGTATCTCTGAGGGATTGGTTGTAATAATTCCATTTTCATTCATGATTTTATCTATTTGGGTCATCTCCCTTTTCTTTTTGAGAAGCCTGGCTAGAGGTTTGTCAATTTTGTTTATTTTTTCAAAAAACCAACTCTTGGTTTCGTTGATCTGCTCTACCGTTTTTTTAGATTCTATATTGTTTATTTCTGCTCTGATCTTTATTATTTCTCTTCTTCTGCTGGGTTTAGGCTGCCTTTGCTGTTCTGCTTCTATTTCCTTTAGGTGTGCTGTTAGATTTTGTATTTGGGATTTTTCTTGTTTCTTGAGATAGGCCTGGATTGCAATGTATTTTCCTCTCAGGACTGCCTTCGCTGCGTCCCAAAGCGTTTGGATTGTTGTATTTTCATTTTCGTTTGTTTCCATATATTTTTTAATTTCTTCTCTAATTTCCTGGTTGACCCACTCATTCGTTAGTAGGGTGTTCTTTAACCTCCATGCTTTTGGAGGTTTTCCAGACTTTTTCCTGTGGTTGATTTCAAGCTTCATAGCATTGTGGTCTGAAAGTATGCATGGTATAATTTCAATTCTTGTAAACTTATGAAGGGCTGTTTTGTGACGCAGTATATGATCTATCTTGGAGAATGTTCCATGTGCACTCGAGAAGAAAGTATATTCTGTTGCTTTGGGATGCAGAGTTCTAAATATGTCTGTCAAGTCCATCTGATCCAATGTATCATTCAGGGCCCTTGTTTCTTTATTGACTGTGTGTCTAGATGATCTATCCATTTCTGTAAGTGGGGTGTTAAAGTCCCCTGCAATGACCACATTCTTATCAATAAGGTTGCTTATGTTTATGAGTAATTGTTTTATATATCTGGGGGCTCCGGTATTTGGCGCATAGACATTTATAATAGTTAGCTCTTCCTGATGGATAGACCCTGTGATTATTATATAATGCCCTTCTTCATCTCTTGTTACAGCCTTTAATTTAAAGTCTAGTTTGTCTGATATAAGTATGGCTACTCCAGCTTTCTTTTGGCTTCCAGTAGCATGATAAATAGTTCTCCATCCCCTCACTCTCAATCTAAAGGTGTCCTCAGATCTAAAATGAGTCTCTTGTAGACAGCAAATAGATGGGTCTTGTTTTTGTATCCATTCTGATACCCTATGTCTTTTAGTTGGTGCATTTAATCCATTTACATTCAGTGTTATTATAGAAAGATACGGGTTTAGAGTCATTGTGATGTCTGTATGTTTTATGCTTGTAGTGATGTCTCTGGTACTTTGTCTCACAGGATCCCCCTTAGGATCTCTTGTAGGGCTGGTTTCGTGGTGACAAATTCCTTCAGTTTTTGTTTGTTTGGGAAGACCTTTATCTCTCCTTCTATTCTAAATGACAGACTTGCTGGATAAAGGATTCTCGGCTGCATATTCTTTCTGTTTAGCACACTGTAGATATCGTGCCAAGCCTTTCTGGCCTGCCAAGTTTCAAAAGAGAGATCAGTCACGAGTCTTATAGGTCTCCCTTTATATGTGAGGGCACGTTTATCCCTTGCTGCTTTCAGAATTTTCTCTTTATCCTTGTATTTTGCCAGTTTCACTATGATATGTCGTGCAGAAGATCAATTCAAGTTACGTCTGAAGGGAGTTCTCTGTGCCTCTTGGATTTCAATGCCTTTTTCCTTCCCCAGTTCAGGGAAGTTCTCAGCTATAATTTCTTCAAGTACCCCTTCAGCACCTTTCCCTCTCTCTTCCTCCTCTGGGATACCAATTATGCGTATATTATTTCTTTTTAGTGTATCACTTAGTTCTCTAATTTTCCCCTCATACTCCTGGATTTTTTTATCTCTCTTTCTTTCAGCTTCCTCTTTCTCCATAACTTTATCTTCTAGTTCACCTATTCTCTCCTCTGCCTCTTCAAGCCGAGCCGTCGTGGTTTCCATTTTGTTTTGCATTTCGTTTAAAGCGTTTTTCAGCTCCTCGTGACTGGTCCTTAGTCCCTTGATCTCTGTGGCAAGAGATTCTCTGCTGTCCTGTATACTGTTTTCAAGCCCAGCAATTAACTTTATGACTATTATTCTAAATTCACTTTCTGTTATATTATTTAAATCCTTTTTGATCAGTTCATTAGCTGTTGTTATTTCCTGGAGATTCTTCTGAGGGGAATTCTTCCGTTTGGTCATTTTGGATAGTCCCTGGAGTGGTGAGTACCTGCAGGGCACTTCCCCTGTGCTGTGGTGTATAACTGGAGTTGGTGGGTGGGGCCGCAGTCCGACCTGATGTCTGCCCCCAGCCCACCGCTGGGGCCACAGTCAGACTGGTGTGTGCCTTCCCTTCCCCTCTCCTAGGGGCGGGATTCACTGTGGAGTGGCGTGGCCCGTCTGGGCTACTTGCACACTGCCAGGCTTGTGTTGCTGGGGATCTGGCGTATTAGCTGGGGTGGGTAGGCAAGGTGCACGGGGGCTGGAGGGGCAGGCTTAGCTCGCTTCTCCTTAGGTGATCCACTTCAGGAGGAGCCCTGTGGCAGCGGGAGGGAGTCAGATCCGCTGCCGGAGGTTTGGCTCCGCAGAAGCACAGAGTTGGGTGTTTGCGCGGAGCGAGCAAGTTCCCTGGCAGGAACTGGTTCCCTTTGGGATTTTGGCTGGGGGATGGGCGGGGGAGATGGCGCGGGCGGGGGAGATGGCGCTGGCGAGCGCCTTTGTTCCCCGCCAAGCTGAGCTCTGCCGTCCGGGGGCTCAGCAGCTCTCCCTCCCTTTGTCCTCCAGCCTTCCCGCTTTCCGAGCGGAGCTGTTAACTTATGACCTCCCAGACGCTAAGTCGCGCTTCCTGTGGGAACACAGTCCGTCCGGCCCCTCCGCTTTTGCCAGCCAGACTCGGGGGCTCCGCTTGGCCGGCGAGCCGCCCCTCCGCCCCGGCTCCCTCCCGCCAGTCCGTGGAGCGCGCACCGCCTCGTCGCCCTTCCTACCCTCTTCCGTGGGCCTCTCGTCTGCGCTTGGCTCCGGAGACTCCGTTCTGCTAATCCTCTGGCGGTTTTCTGGGTTAGTTAGGCAGGTGTAGGTGGAATCTAAGTGATCGGCAGGACGCGCGGTGAGCCCAGCGTCCTCCTACGCCGCCATCTTCCCTCTATCCCAGTAATTGTTACTTTGTAAGAAGTTCAAATCTGGTAGGAAGAATCTAACATTGTTTCCTTCAAAACATCTTTGTATTGTTCAGTTGTTCTTCGCTAACAATTTATGTAGCTCAGTGGAGTCTTTGAGGGACTTAAAAACACTAAATAACTACATTTCTGAGCCCAGCTTTCCAATTGGCCTTACCCACATGTAGAGAAATGGAAATATTTGGAGGTAGAGCCCAGGGTATACATATTAAAGAGAGTCTCCTGTTGATACAATTTGAGAGCTTCCACCCTCAAAATTAAGGTCATTTTTAATGTATTTCTTCTCTCTTGCTTCTCCCTAGAGTTATTCCTGGTCAATCACCTTGTCTTCCTCTGTACTCCCAAAACACTCATAATTTTTTTTTTCTTAACTCTGTCATGTTTGGAATTATGTTTGTTTCCAATCATTTGATATTTGTTACTATTGCAAATAGCACATTCTTGTTTTTTTTCCCTTTTGTATATTGATGGTATGTAGGAATACAATTGATTTTTGAGAAGCTATTTCTATCTCCTTACCTTTTCTGAACTCATATTACTGCTAATAGCTTTCTGGTTAATTTTTAGAAATATAATAACTGTGTCTTCTGCAAAAGTTGGTATGTATTTCTTCCTCTGTTGTATTTATGCCTCTTGTTCTGCCCTTGACCACGTTGTATATCTGTTTGCACTTGACTGCACTTTGGAGCTATTTGAAATGGGGAATGGCTAGTTTCTGGTCTCACGTGTAAGAAGCTTGGCCGTCAACACTCTGTTGACAAGTAAAAAGCTGAACAAACTGATATATCACCAATTCTTAGATCCATAAGAGAAGTGAGGTCACAGGGCAACTGCTGCTCTTGGCACTGGAGAGACCAGAGTCGGTGGCTGAGGCCAAAGGACTTGGCGCATGTCAGGAGACCTCTATGAGGGAGCTGCTTCCCTGCCTCTTCCTTCACTCCCTTGGTCCCGATCCCACGTCTCTGAGGGCCGCTATGCAAAGTGTGGCCCGCAGAGCAGCAGCATAGGCACCCAGGAACGTTTCAGAGATGTAGAGTCTTGGGTCCCACCTCAGACTCAATCCAAATCTGCATCTTCACAACAGCCCTAGGTGACTCTTGAGCACGTTAAGATTCCAGAAGCACTGATCCCCGAGGCTTGCAGGAATGTCCACCAGATGGCAGGTTTGCAGCAGGCACAGGTAGCCAGGGCCACACATCAGCCACCCAAGCCTCCTTCAAACAGTGCCCGAAGTGGCCTTGGGAATTGGGAGCCATAGCCCATGAACTGTGGAGGGGGGAACCCAGAGGGGACCCCTAATCCATGAGTGACAGGTTGTGAGCCCTCTGGGCTCTCCCTAGGTGTTTTCTCATGCATTGTCTAGTGAGAGGGATGGGAGGATACACTCGCATTTAACAGGCAAAGAAACTGAGGCCCAGAGAGGGAAAGAAACTCACCAGTGGTGAATGGAAGCAGAATTGGAAGGCAGGTCTCAGGCTCCCTGGCCTGGGCTCACAGCACCTCTGGAGGGGCCTGGCAGGATGGCTCAGCCCCAGGGTGTGCTGACCTGAACAGCCTCCATGCCCACCTCTCCATCCTTCCTACCCGGTTGCTCTTTCAACTGCTCTCTCATTTTCTTTGGGAGTGCTAGCAGCAGCTGTTGTAATGATTCCATTTGGGATACTAATGGACTTTCCACAACACTCAGGTTCCTGGAGTTAAGCCCCAGGGGAACAAAGCATCAGCCTTAATTGGGAGCAAACAGAACCAGCCCTGGGCCTCAGAGGGTCCCTTGGGAATCTTAATGGTTCCTGAGTCTACAGCCAGTACCAGCTGTGAGCCACTGACTCTTCAGTGAACTTTCATCTCCATCTGTTTAGTTTTGCTCTTTTAGTTATACGAACAAATATTCACTTGCGTAGGCTCCAGTAAAATTTTTCTCATTTTTCCCCCTAAGAATGTATTTGAGTTGATTAGGGAAATCACCTAGAATTCATGAGCAGAAGTTTTTATAGAGTTGGGGCTGGCTGAGCCAGAACATTCTGTTCCCAGACTATAAGGAAAATGTTTTAAATGGGGTGGGGGAACAAAGGGTTATAATAATGCTCAATTCCATCCCTCTTATTAACTGTTAGTAAGACTTGCTCTGACCACATTGTTAACGCAGTGAGTCAGATGAAGTGGAGATCACGAAACAAAGGAAAATGCAGAGGCGGACAGCATGGAGAATGAGAGATCAACAGAGACACCAACACAGGGCCCCGGACTCTCCCTGCGTCCCCTTGCCCATCCTCTCCTGGGGTGCAACCACTTTCCTCTACTTGCTGGCATCCCTGCTCACCTCTGGTGGTGAGGAGGGTAGGACTGTGGTCCATTCAACGAGAGTAGGATCCTCATTTTACAGATTTCCAAGGAGAGAGGTTCCACAGTATCCCCGCTCACTGTCCCCAACCCCAAAGAGAAGTTCAGTAGAGACTGCTGTTCTCTTTCCTCTCTCCTGTGAGAAAGCCCACCAGAAGTCCTAATCTCTGCAGGCAGTGTTGGTATTTTATATGCAATACTCCATGAAAGGAACCTCTGCCACCACCCAGAATCTGGGAAAGAGCAGACTCTTTCAAGTGCAATTGCAAATAGCACAGATGTACCTTTGGGAGTGTCCATGACAAAGGACCTGAGATCTGATCACAGGGGCTTATGTTCAGGGAAATCTAAGTACATATGTGGAAATACTGATAATCACCATCTCCTGTATGTGTCGTGTGCCACATATAATAAACACAGGGGACTAGGGGTTGAGGAAGCAGCACAGGGCAAGTATGCCCTAGGGGCCATGATACTGGAAGGTGACTTTCACAAAATGGCATTTCACCATCCCTAGTCTCATGCTTGTAGCCTGGGGTTAAAATCACTACCTTGGAAGGTCAGCTTTGGAAGGACCTCAAGGCCATCCAGTCCCAAATTAACGCACAGCTGGGGAGAGAGACAGCAAGGCCCAGAGAAAAGAGCTGGGAGGGGCTGCTTCTCCAACAGCCAGACCACTGTCCCTCCCACTGTCATGTTTTGTCATTAGTTCATCTGGGTTTTGTTTGTTTACTTGTTTGCTTGCCTATTTGTTGTTTTGTTTGCTTGTTGGTCTTTCAATATATGCCTGGCATCATCCCACAAAGGACTGAGATAGCCCCAAACTACACCCAAGGCCAAACAGGTGAGAAAATGGGGCAAAGGAAAACTAAAAGTAGAAAAATTATAAGATTGCAAAGCCAAGGAGGAGTAAGATTCACCTCAAAGGGCAGACCATCAGGAGGACTTCTCAGGTGCAGAGTTAAGACATGACACAAACATATCAGGGACAGATGTGAATCTAGGACAAAAACTCAGATGTACAGGAATATTCTTGTATTCATTTTCTTTAATCAGATTTAGTCTGACATTGAGCATACACTTGGCTAGGCTGGGAATATTCTGCTTCAACATTCAATAAGAGGCATTCTACCCTCCTAGGGGTTTCCCAGAATAAGCCTCACATAGAGCCCAGAAAATGGTGGACATTTGTCAGCTGCTCTTCCAGGGTCCATGGCCCCTCTACCACTTTCTTAACAACTCCAGATTTTCCTTTGTGTAGCAGCCATAGACTTAGGTTAGACTGACCCCACTGTTCTGTTTCAGAGCAGGGGCTGCTGGTCTAAGATAATCTGCATAATCTTATCTCACCTGCCACTGTGATTGGTTTGCAGTTTGCATCCATTGGTTGGGTCAGAGCAAACTTCAGGACACTCATTCTCGGGTTGTAGGCACCAGTGGTTTCTATCCCATAAATGAATGTGGAAAATGCAGGTCCAGGACTACAGCAGCCATCTTGTGACCATGAGAAGAGTCAGCCTGAGAACAAAGCTGACACATGGAAGAGTGAAGAGTCAAGAGAATCTCAGAGCAAAGGAGCTAGAGCCTGATTAACTTTGCCTGAGGTTGGCCCTACTTTTGGATAAATCCACAGTAGTCTTAAACCAGGGTGAGTAGAATTCTGTCTTCTGTACAGTTGAAGATCTCCCACCTAAAATGACCTCCAACCTCCATGCTGTTAGGGCTGCAACCCAAAGTGTCCAAACCTGTAGCTCCACAGCCCATCATACCTGTGCCATAACCAATGTAGAGCAACTCTTACTAATGGCTGATGATAGCCATGCAACTGAGGATTATTATAACCCTTTGCTTTCCCCAAAACATTTTTTGGACCTCCTTATTGTCTGGGCACCCCCATGGTGTTTGATGCTGTGAGTCATATAGTTTGTGTGGGCAACAAGAGATTGAGACCTGCTGACTCCCAGCCATGTAGGACTGTACCAGTGTGTGATTAGACCTGGGGTATGGGTAGCGGAGTGCAGACATCTCTCTGTGCTTCCTCAGAGTGTTCCATACTGAAGGTAAGAGCCCTTTTTTACTGGGGCCAAGACTTATGGTGAATTCTTGCCAATGGTGCTATCAGCCAATGGTACAAATTTTATTTTTCATGTTATTCTTACTGAACACAGGCCTCTAGGATAATATCAAAACATGTACAGTGATGAACAATTCTACATAGGGCCTCACAGCATATTCCAAGAGCCCAGTTCTACTAAAACCAGATTCTGTGTCTATCTCTTAATTTTGCACACACCAATGAGGCTTCACAGATATGCACCAGCTTCTGGTGGCAGAGAATCTAAGATTTCACTAGCATAAAACAGCTCTGACATGTCACTGTGGTTGTGCACAAAGCCAAAAACTAGCCAACATTTCTAGAACTGTGAAGGTTCTTTCCTTCTAGGTTCATAGATAGAAGCTTCCATTAGTCAATGGAACAATGGGTGGGTGGGTGAGTAGATAGAGAACCAGTTTACTTTTTAGCCTTAGTCGCATGGTCTACAACATGGACCTTACAAAACTCCCTTCTCTACTTTGGGTTACCATTTTCCCATGAACACAATGAGGAGTTTGGAGGTCTTGCATTCTGGCAGTCTGGAATTCTTTGATAGTCACTCAATCAGGTATTATTGATGTACCAGGTTCTTCACAGCAGCCTTCACATCCTTGTTCCTTAGGCTGTAGATGATGGGGTTGAGCATGGGGGTCACCACCCCATAGAAAAGGGAGGTGAGCTTATCTGAAAGGTCTTGCTTATCTTCCCCCAGGGGGTCCCTGGATTTGGGCTTCCCATACATGAAGAGGATGGTTCCATAGAAGATGACCACAACTGTGAGGTGGGCAGAGCAGGTGGAGAAGGCCTTTTTCTTCCCCTCAGCTGAGGGGATCCTCAGGATGGTAGCAATGATGAATACATAGGAGACAAAAATGAACAGAACTGGGACCCCCAGGAAGATCACATTAGCCACAACCATGCTGATCACATTCATAGAAATGTCAGCACAGGCCAACTTCAGGACAGCCAGGATCTCACAGGTGAAGTGATTGATGACATTGTCCCCACAGAAGGGCAGCCTCATAGCCTGGGATGTCTGAACTACAGAGTTGGTGATACCAGCTGCCCAGGAGCCAGCAGCCATGGGTATGTATATAGCCTTGTTCATGACCATAGAGTATCTCAGGGGGTTACAGATGGCCACATAGCGATCAAATGCCATCATGCCCAGAAGGACACACTCTGTAGCTCCCATGGCAAAAGAGAGAAACATCTGCCCAAAACAGGCTGAGAAAGAGATGGTTTTCCTGGGGGTCAGGAAGCTGTCGAGAATGAGGGGGACAGAGGAGGTTGTGTAGCAGATGTCCAGGAAGGAGAGGTTCCCCAGGAAGAAGTACATGGGCGTGTGCAGGCGGGAGTCAAGGATGGTCACCAGGATGAGGACCCCATTGCCCAGCAGGATCACCAGGTACATCAGTAGAATGAGCACAAAGAATGTTTTCTCCAGCCTTGGATGGGCTGAGAGTCCCAGGAGAATGAACCCCACCACAGGGGAGGTCTGATTGAACCTGTCCATCGTACATCTCCTCTGTCACCTGCAGGAACTCTCTGAAGTCAATTTCAGCTCTGACTCCAAAAGCGTCTGGGCAGCAGGGCAAAAATCCCAACCCCGCTGATCAACTGGAAAATAGCTCTGACAATTTGGTCATCTTTATAGAATTCTAGGAAAAACGTAGTAGAGAAGAGTATTTAACTTCTGCTTCTAGTAAGAATGAAGAGATAATTTGGACTAACTCTCCGGCATATGACAATTAAAAAAAAAAAAAAGCTAAGGGCACCTGGTGACTCAGTCGGTTAAGCATCCAACTCTTGATTTTGGCTCAGGTCGTGATCTCAAATTTAATTCATAGGATCAAGCCCTTCATCGGGCTCTGCACTGACAGTGCCAAGCCTGCTTGGGATTCTCTCTCTGCCCCTCTCCAGCTCACACACACGTGCTCTCTCTCAGAATAAATAAATAAACTTAAAAAAAAAAACCTAGACAACTATATAAAACACTGTGTTAAGCATGAGCGAGGCTGTAAAACAACAAAGAGCCACAGGGTCATGGTTCTGGGAAAGAACAGGGATTCAGAGAAGTCCAGCATTTGAGGCTATGTTTCAGCCGAGGCATGTGCAGCGTCTGGAGGTGGCTACTGAGAGGCTAAGAAGCACTACTTCCAGCCTCCTGAAGGAGGGGACCAGGTTTTGAAGTCCACGGCTCACCGTGAAGGGCCTCTACCGAAACCTCCTCCCTTTGGCAGGGGATCCCAAAGGGCAGGACCACAGGAGTAAATCAGAGGGAAGCATTTGTTTACAGGTGCTGTAGCTCAGCTTCAAATCTTCCCCCAAAATTGGATCTTCCCTGAAATTGGATCGAGGTGGTCCCAGATTTTTGGTGCTTCCAAATATCAGAAGCAAATATAAATGCAGGCTGAAGGGAAGTAACGTCACCCCAGTCTTCTGAATCACTCCCACAAAGAATTTTGCAAATACAACATCTGGCACACATTAAAAAAAAGAAGAAGAAGAAGAAGAAGGCATGCAGGAGACAAGACAACATAAATTAAAACCAATAGGAAAAAACCAGGAAATCGAGCATCCCTCTTCCTGGGGCAAATGAGAGCCACCGGCTCCTCTGCCCTGCTGTCACCTTTTGAGAGAATTAGCTCAGACCACAGTGCCATGGTCTTAATATCTTGTCGATGCTTTTGTACATTTGGGGCAGCAAATGGGCCCCTTGCACGCAGTGGCCACACTGACGGAGAGTTCAGACTGCATATCCCTTCTTTTCTTCATTCTCCAGCTGCCTGCACCAGAGGCACTGGCTTCTCCCCGAGACTGTTCACAAAGCCCCACATCCCACTCTGTCAGCTCTTCTTTCTGGAAAGCTTGACTCTCTCCTCAGACTTCTGAGAGCTCCCCAAGCTGGGATTTATTCTGAACCAATTAAAAAAAAACCCTACTTGTAGGCAACACTGAGGGTGTTGGGCATTCAGTTCTATGTGCCCCATATCTAAAATATTCATGAACTTCCCAGGCATCCATCTTGCCAAGTTCTCTCAGCAATCGAGGCCCTTCCTTGATTATGCAGGGGCACATCTACCTGGGGAGCTCAGAGACACTCCTCCAGTGGTTCTTAACATTGTAGCTGTGACCGAATAAGTGCCATCAAAATTCAGTTCAGGCTGACACATTTATTGAGCACCTGCTTTGGGGGCAGGCATAATCCTAGGTGGTGGGAACACAACAATGAAAGGCAGAGCCCATGACCTCAAAGAAAGAGCTCAAAATCTAGCGGGGGAAGTAGATATGCAAATAGTCATGCAAACAAGTAATTACAGCAGCAACAACCACAATAATCACGCCAACACTACTGACGATGGGCTTTAGGATCTATTTAGCAATATGCTCCCTTTCCAGTGCAGATAGCCCTACCACCTTCTTCCTGGTCCTCCAGCCTGTGCTTGATGGCCTGAGTGATGTGGGACTCTGGGCTTCCTGATGACGATCGTTCCCTTTGAAGTTTCTCCTTGGATACTGAGCTGAAATCTGCTCCTTTGCAACCTTAATCCCTCTTCCATGTGCCAGCCCTCCAAATATCTACAAATCCCTTAGCTTTAGCATGAAGATAAACAACAATCTCCCTTTTTCTGCCAGCATCTTAAAAACACTGATATATCTCTTTGAAGCAAAGGTACCATCCAGGAATTGACTACAAGGCCACTCAGTACTGAGAATGGCTCCCAGCATGGGGATGGCTCGGATGCCCAGGACACACTACTACTTGTGACATATGTGCTGGGGCAGTAAATCAGTCCCAGCCTGAGTTGACCAGTCCTCTCCCAAGAACCCGGATTGTGTGAAGAAAATATTCCCTTCATGCCATCATCACCAGATCCAGAAACGTGGCTCGTGATTATTACTGTCCTTTGAATCATTAACTACAGAAGAAGAGTCCTCCCCCACCCTGGTTTTAATCAAGAAGGGACACCTGAATGTGGACACAAGACTATGAGCTGTGAGGTCCTGGGCAAGCCCTATTCCCTCCGCACAAAGTGGGGTGAGAACAGATGATCTCTCTTACAAAATTTTGCAACTTGTGGGGTCTATTTGACTTCATGGGAATAACACCATACCAACGAAGGGGCTTCTCTCCCTCTTGAGCCTCTATTCTGTTACAATCAAGTCTGAGGGCAGAAATGAAGCTTGCTAATGAAAATTTTGGTATGATCAAAACCTGCACTTACCTGGATCAGAAACATGGTGAACACAAATGATCCGTTTGTTTCCTGAGGGTTGGGAAGAGGCCACATGTAAGAAATAGCAACACTGGGTCTGAAGTACCAGGGTGAGTTCAGAACATGTGACAAGGCAGGTGAAATGTCCAGTCAGTCCTTTCCCCTCCACCTGCCTCATGCACTCAGGGCACAATTTCCAAAGGACTGGCCATCGCCTTTAGAAGATAATTTAAATTACAGTCTGTTCTTTGGGATCATTTTAGTCCCTGAAGTCATTTAAAGTTTGGAAAGTGAGTTATACTCAGTCTAGAAATTTTGTATTCTTCTGGGATAACATCCCCAAGATCCAATTATGCTGAAGGCACAGAAGGGAGTTTGCTGCCTGCTTCCTTTTTCCTTCCCACCCCTCCTCCCTTCTTTCCTGTCTCCCTTCTTTCCCCTGAACATCATAACTCCATTAATAGGGTCCAACAGCCTACTGGGCAGTGATTCCAGGACTCATTCAGATCCCAAGTCTCTTCTGCTGTGCGGTGGCCAAGCACCATCACCCTAAGTCTGTGCTTTGGCAGTGGTTTTTAGGAGCCTGACTGGAAGACTTATACTTTCCCTCTAAATTTTCAACTCATAGGATTAAGCAACCTGCTGTGTTCTTCCTCAGTCCTCACCCAGCATCCATTTAAATCACCGTCCTTTCAGCTTTCTTTCATTTGTGCATGTGCTCTAAAACCTCTTGAAAGTCACTGACAGAATGTGGCCAACAACAGGGATGGGTCCAGAGAATGGGTACATTCCTTTACTCAGCCAACAATCATTGAGTGTGCCCTGCCTGGAAGCAGAAATGTACAGAGTAACCGCGGTCTCTGCCTTCTGGATTGCGCCCTCTAGTGGCAAGAGAGGAACATGAAAAGAAAATGACCAAACGAGGTAGGTGGCGCGGGAGAGGGAGAATGCCCAGCTCCTGGTGAGAGTCCAGAGGGAGGCAGGGGCCAGACTTCCTGGAGCAGATGATCCAAAGCCCATCGTGTGCTGGAACTGACTCGCCAAATGTGTGCATCTCCTCCCAACTCCCATTCAGTGACTTTGTTGGTTGCCTGAAATTGGCCATCGTGGGAGTGTTTACAACACAGAAATCAGCAAATGCTCCAGACCAGGAGCTTTTTGACCTGGAGATCTGGTTGTTAAACATTTACCAGCATACCACTAGAATGAGTGAGTGACAGTTGACCTGACAAAGGGGAGTGGGAATCGTCCCAGGCAGAAGAAGCTGCATAAAGAAAGACACAGAAACGAGAAAGAGCCCCCAGAGTGGGGAGCGACCAGCCATGCAGTATTGTAGGCGCATACGAGGCAGGTGCTGCTGATGGGGAGGAAGGCAGGACTGGACTCTGGTTTGTCTTTGGGGGCATGCTGAGGAAAGTCCTAACTTTCTCCCGTAGGGGCTACTGAGGCACTTAGGGATCTTTTTTTAAAGTAGATTTCATGCCCAGTGTGGAGCCCAACACGGGGCTTGAACTCACAACCCTGAGATCAAGATCAGAGCAGAGATCAAGAGTCCACCGCTTTACCGACTGAGCTACCCAGGCGTCCCGAGGCACTTAGGGATTTTAAGTGAAGATCTGGCAGGGTCAGATTTGCATTTGAGGTTGATCCTTCTGAGCACAATGTGGAGGGATACAGGGCGCAGGAGGACAGAATGAAAAAGAGAGGGAAACACTGAAGGCAAGTGAAGATAAGGACATTAACTAGGAAGGGATTGAGGGGCGGTGAACATGGAGATTCAAGGAATGTTTGCAAAATACAATACTAGAGTTTGGTTGCATAGAGCAGGCAGGAAAGAGGGCAGAGTCAACATCTGTCGCTCAGATAATGGGTGGATGATGGCAGCACCACTGAAGTTCACTGACCAAGTTGCTGGTTTTAGGGGAGAAGATGAATTCATTTGGGGGTAAAGTGTGTTTGGGAGAGATGAGGGAGATATGTGTGCAGGACACTCGTGGACTAAATACCTAGAGTGGCTGGCATTGCTTTGCCGTGTCTGGATCCAATTCCAGCCGTACTACCGTAAGAGACTGCTGCAGTCTCTGCAAAATGAGTTCATGGTATTTCCAGGACCTCCCTGACCTCTGGGCCGCGAGGGTCCCACTCACTCTAGTGCGCAGACGCTCTGAGAAAGTGGATCCTGAGGACAGAAAGACCCCAGAGAAAGTGACCCAGAGGAGGGCAGCAGGGGTGTGAACAGTCAAGGGTCAAGGGTCAGGAGTTAAGGGCCAAGGAGACCGAAAGCGCAGCTGACTCCAGGGCAGAGGAATTGCAGCAGCTGCTCTGACCATTCATAAAAAATACCTCTCTCCGGTTCGATTGCTTAAAAGGAATAACCAGAATTCCAATCCTAGGAAAAGTCTAGATAGACGGGTGCTTCTCAGACATTAGTATGCAGGAGAATCCAGAGGACCTGTTAAAACAGAATCAGAGGGACGCCTGGGTGACTCAGTTGGTTAAGTCTCTGCCCCTCCCCTCTGACCCGCTCACGCTCTCTCTCTCTCTCAAAAATAAATGTTAAAAAGGGGGCGCCTGGGTGACTCAGTCAGTTAAGTTTCTGACTTCTGGCTTCTGGCTCAGGTCATGATCTTGTGGTCCATGATTTCAAGCCCCACGTCGGGCTCTGCAACTGACAGCTCAGAGCCTGGAGCCTAGTTGGAATTCTGTGTCTCCCTGTTTCTCTGCCCCACCCCTACTTGCACTCAGTCTCTCTCTCTCTCTCTCAAAACTAAATAAACATTTTTTAAAAATGTAAAAAAAGAGATTAGAAGGGGCACCTGGGTGGCTCAGCCAGTTGGGCATCTGACTTTTGCTCAGGTCATGGGCTCACTGTTTGTGAGTTCGAGCCCCGCGTCAGGCTCTGTGCTGACAGCCTGGAGCCTGCTTCCAATTCTGTGCCCCCCCCCCCCACGCCACACCCCACACACCCCCTGCCCCTCCCCCACTCTCTCTCTCTCTCTCTCTCTCTCTCTCTCTCAAAAATAAATGAATATTAAAAAATTTAAAAAAGAGAGATTAGGAAAACACATACACATACACAAACAGAGGCACACATGTGGACCCACCACCAGAGATTGATTCTGTAGGTCCAAGGAGGTGCCCAGGAATCTGCATTATTAACAAGTTCCCAGGTGATGCCAGTGCTGCCTGTAGTCACACTTGAGTAGCACTAGGCTAGATCTTACTAACTCAGTGTGTGATTGAGATTTGAAGTGGTTCTGAAAATGTTGCTCTTCATTTCTCCTCACTGCCTAGGGAAGCCCCAGACAGACCAGCCAGGGGATATTTGAGTTTTAGCTGGCCAAGACAGAGCTTTGTGTGTCAGAAATATCCTTATTCCATGCGTTTGTGTGTGTGTGTAAATGTGAGCTTGCCAAAAATGAGTGGAGCTGACCGAAGGGGTAGACTGAACCCCAGTAGCCCCAGCATCTCCTAGAGAGGCGTCTGTTAATTGTGGCTTCCTGAGGACAAATGTGGACACGACATCCCATGGAATTCACTAGATCTGTGACCAGATCCCCAGCCAAAACTTTTCAACCTTGCCCAAAACACTTTGAGATTGTCAGGAATCATTCTAGCACATTCTCTGTGAAGGCAGAAAAGAACCACCACCGTTTTGAGATAAAAACTGGGATTGGAGTCGAGTGGTATAAGGTCGGAGAAACAGAACTTCTCGGAAGATGGTAAAGGGAGGAGGCGGAGGGAGAACCTGTCTCCATGAGAGGACCAAAGCTTTGCCTCTTCATGGAGAGGAGACCACTCCATGCAGCGAGCACTAAGTGGAGACAGACACAAGTGTGTAATTTCTGAAGTCTGAATGCTGGATTATCCAAACAGCATTTGCCTGATTCGCTGCTTCATTCCAGGAAGCCTCACTTACTGGTTATACCTATGTTCTCTTTCCTCTTATGTTGTTTCCATGCTTTGTACCGTGAAGCACCATGGCCCCAGGACTCACCTGACTAGACCAGGCAGACACCTGTCTTAGGGGCAGTTAACGTGTGAACTCCGTGATAGCCTATACTGCCTGATGACTAACCAAACCCCTTAGATCTGTCTCTCAGGAGCTTGAACTCAAACACCAGGACATAGCAGCTGGTATAAGGAAGGAAAGAGAGGAAGGAGAAACCACAGTAACACAGAGAAGGCTGTGGGAAGCTAGGCTTGTGGTAGCTCAAGTCGAGTCAGAGGGAAGAGAGTAGGGGGTATTTAGTCCCAGCTGGAGTCCGTGAGGCACATCGGAGTCCCCAGTGTGGCAGAGCCCTGGAGTTGGGGGACACAGAGCTCTGCCACAGAGGGGCCAGCGGGAGCCACTCAGGTTGACATTCCAACACCTGTCCGACCACGAGGCCTGCCTGCACCGCTGTTCCCCCACAAACTCTGAAACATCCCCTCACCCTGAGGAAGCCAAGAGTGAAGGAGGAAAGGCTCCTAGCACTTAGAGAGCAGAGGGCAAAGATGTCAGACATCACGAATGCAAGGTGCTCTGGCCCAGAGATGGAGGGTTCCTCTACCTGCTCACATCCAAGTATCCCTCATACCTACCTCAAGGGATCCTGGGGAAGCTTAGGTAAGACGAGATTTAGAAAAGTTATAAATTAACGGTAACTCATTAATATCGACATCTCACCATTATCTCAAATATAACAAATCCAACAGGCCATAACCTCCTCAGTCACAGACACGATTTCTTAGTCATATCCTTATTGCTAGTAACCAATGAGCTGGGCACTAAAGATATACCAAAACTGTAGCGTGAAACATCAGAAACAACCCTGCAGCCACCCTACCCCTACCAGCCCGGACAGCCTCTCCTCCGTAATCATCCGGTATTTTAACCACTGTTGGTTCTTCTCTCTCCTGCACCTCTCACCCCAGATCTGTCTCTAAATCCCACCATTTCTTCCTTCTAAATGTCTCCTTCTGTCCCTCTCTCCCCCATCCCTGTTATCTTCATCCTGGGCTAGTTCTACGCGCTCCTCCTGTGCACAGCCTCCTGGAAAACTCTGTGGCCCTGTCAGCCATGCCTTGCTCTCTAGATATTCCTGCGGTGCCTGCCATTCTCTGAAGGCAAAGGCCCGTTTCTGGTCATCATGTCCCCCGCTCCTGCTCTCTGGTACTTGGCATTTTGGTACTTGACATGGTTATAGCGATTGTTCAGAGTGGTGGGCAGGTTAGTGAGAACAAGTGAGAGAGAGAGAGAGAGAGAGAGAACGCTGGGTCATGAAATGGAGGGGAGGAGATGGCTGACGGGCAGGGAATCTATCTGGCCCAAAGTTCCCAGGAATATTTGAGTCACTGAGGCCCAGTTCTTTTTCCTTCTAGGCTCTCTGGGGACAATGTCAGAACCATCTTGAACCGATTATCATGATCAAAACCCAGGGGAACTCTGATTACCTGGCCAGAGGATGTTCTAAGCTGAGACTTCCTTGTAGTGAGAGGGCAGCATTGGGTAGACTTCACAACATTGCCTAATTGGGTCTATGGGATTGAAGTCTAAATTCTGAGCCTCTCACCAAACTTTAAATTGCTTCTGGGATAGGGCCTGGCCCCAAAGCAACCCAGCATTAATTCCTGAGAGAGTCATCAAGGGGCCCCCTGGAGAAAGTGTGGAGCCCAGAGAAGAGGATGTTGGGTCTAATAGCTGCATGGCTCACCAACTCACCCTGGGGTGCAGCCTTGCCTGGGCTGAGGTTCCTGGCCGATCCTCATCCTCGACAGTTAACCTTTGTCTCGTCTTACTAAGCCCCAAGGTCTGGCAAAGGCACCGTGAGTAGCTGTAGCTTCTATGGGCTTTGACCTGTGGCTGTACTTTGGACCCCTCTATACCTAGGGTCATTTAGAGACACCAGGAAGTCAGACAATAGTTAAAGAGTATGTGCCCATATTACAAATGTGCATCTACCTGTTGCTGGAGCAGCTCTGAGAGATAAGGCCTGTATGGCCTGCTTGGTTATGGCTTGGTAGCATCCAGATGGACAGATGACAACAGAAACAGTCATTTCGCCTTGCTCCTGTAAACTGGCAGCCTCCCCCCTCCAGTGGCTTCCCTTCCTGTGAGCAACAGGCCCAGCCTAGATGTCACCCCACGCTGGGTAAGTTCCAGGTGATGTTTATGGCCAGCTCTTCACCAGTTGGGAGGGAAGAAAAGAGGCTGAAAAGAGAGTGCAGGGTGAGGCAGGGAGGGAAAAACTGGGCTGGGGGACAAGACAACTATTTCTAAAGCTCTGAAGCCTGCTGCTATGACAAGGGAGCAGGTCTGTTTTGCATGAGCCCAGAGGAGTCTTTGGGCCCGTGGAGGAAGGAAGAAGTTAGAAAAAAAGCAATCAACAATATATTGATATATATTGACAATAATATGGGAGGATGCGAGCCCCCATGTTGTTCAAATGTTCTGCAGAGGCAGAGAAATTACTTCCTGAGGAGAGGATCACTGTAACAGGTGGGTTAGGGAAGGGGACTGGATTGGTTTAATATCTGAAGGTTCTGCCAAGCTTCAAATTCTGCACTTCCTGGTACTAAAAGAGCTTTTCTCTAAAAATGATTCTCTCTCTCTTCATTCCACATATCCCGAGATAACTTCTTTTGGGCACTGTATCATTACCAATTAGAAGAAAGTACCCTTTCTTTGGGGCCATGTGCAAGTCACAAACCTCTCTCCAGACCTCAGTTTCCCCACCTTAAAAAAATTTTTTTAATATCTGTTTATTTTTGAGAGAAAGCCAGAGTGTGAGAGGAGGAGGGGCAGAGAGAGAGACACACACAGAATCTGAAGCAGGCTCCAGGCTTTGAACTGTCAGCACAGAGCCTGACGCAAGGCTTGAACTCACAAACTGTGAGTCGGGCGCTTAACTGACTGAGCCCCTCAGGCACCCCTCCCCACCTTTAGAGGTCAGTGATTCCCAAGACTGGTGTGGATCAGAAATATATGAGAAACATTTATTTAAAAACTATGCAAACAAAAAAATGGATCTCCAAGATCATCTGCAAATGTAGGACTCAGCAATCTGTATTTTTAACCAGCAGTCAGGTCACTCCATGCTGTTTTAGGCACTCTGCTACAGGGCCTGATCACATCTGGTGTTCCTAATCTCTTTGGCAGAAAAACTGATGATCTACAGTGTGGCACTGAATATTCTGGCAAGCTGAGTAGATTTACATGTGATGATGTCTCCAAAGCATCTCAATGGCACTGGATGGCACATGACTCAAGACCCCACTCAACCTAGGCTGGGGGTGTGTATTATGAATGGGCTCTGTCAGCTATGATTATATTCCTTGGGCCCAAGGTCCAGAGCCACGGAGGTGCAGACAGGTGAGCTGTGGTTACGGGAGATTTTGGTGAGTGCTCCATGTTATAGGTTCCAGAAATTCAATTGGGTCAGATTATTCAGAGAAGAGGGCCAGGATCAGATAAATTGATTCATACCAACTAAACTCAGAAGATACTGAAGTGTAAACCACATACTGTATAAGAAATAAAACGGTTACAAATATAAGTAACTTTATGTTTGCAAGCCAGCACATTCTCTTCCTATAAAACTGTTTGTATGGGGAGTCCAATTATATTAGAAATTTCCTGGGCAAAGAAGAACTAGAGCCAGAGAAATGGGCAACATGACTCAATGGCCTCTGTCGCTGAGCTAGGATAGCTTGTGGTCCCAATTGTATGAGAGAGACAGAATTAGTCAGAGGCTCCTGTTTCCCTGGAAAGTGTGGAAGACACACAGCATATGCAGACACACAATTTTTGCTTTAGGTATGTTAATATCAAAATGTCTTTTTTATTTCATTAAATTTCATTAGATTTCCAAGTTCTGCTCTAGATGCTTTTGACTGCTACACAGACTTACTTGAGATTACTTGGTTTTGTAGTTGAATCCCATATATAGATTAAGTTTGTTTATAATTTTAGGGACATGATGCTGTGATCCCATGTACTGACTCAAGCAAGCCATCAAAAAAACCAACAAGAATTTCTGCCTTCAGTATTTTTAGGGATAAAGGAGAGAGTTTGAAATGGAAGCATCCAACCAATCTGCTGTGACAGAATTTGTTTTGCTTGGCCTCTCTGCCCATCCAAAACTAGAGAAAACGTTCTTTGTACTCATCCTGTCTATGTATCTGGTGATCCTGCTGGGCAATGGGGTCCTCATCCTGGTGACCATCCTTGACTCCCGCCTGCACACGCCCATGTACTTCTTCCTGGGGAACCTCTCCTTCCTAGACATCTGCTACACAACCTCTTCAGTTCCTCTAGTCCTGGACGGCTTCCTCACTCCCAGGAAAACCATCTCCTTCTCAGGCTGTGCCATGCAGATGTTCCTCTCCTTTGCCATGGGAGCCACAGAGTGTGTGCTTCTGGGCATGATGGCATTTGATCGCTATGTGGCCATCTGTAACTCCCTTAGGTACCCTGTGGTCATGAGCAAGGCTGTCTATGTGCCCATGGCTATCAGCTCCTGGGTGGCTGGTGGAGCCAACTCCTTGGTGCAGATCTCTCTTGCAGTACAATTACCCTTCTGTGGGGACAATGTCATCAACCACTTCATCTGTGAGATCCTGGCTGTCCTGAAGTTGGCCTGTGCTGACATCTCCATCAATGTGATCAGTATGGGGGTGGCCAATGTGATCTTCCTGGGGGTCCCAGTTCTGTTCATCTTTGTCTCCTACATCTTCATCCTCACCACCATCCTGAGGATCCCCTCAGCTGAAGGGAGGAAAAAGGCCTTCTCCACCTGCTCTGCCCACCTCACAGTCGTGGTCGTCTTCTACGGAACCATCCTGTTCATGTATGGGAAGCCCAAATCCAAGGACCCCCTGGGGGCAGATAAGCAGGACCTTTCAGACAAGCTCATCTCCCTCTTCTATGGACTTTTAACTCCTATGCTCAACCCCATCATCTATAGTCTGAGGAACAAGGATGTTAAGACCGCGGTGAGGTACCTGGTGGCTCAGAAACGCTTCACCCAGTGATGCTGGGATATGTTGTAACCCACACACTCTGATTCACTTGAGAAAGTCAATGCAAAGTGATGCTAGGTGAGGGGCAAATTGAATTCAGAGCCATGCTGCTCATAGTGTGGTCCACGGAGCAGCAGTGTTAGCAGCACCTGGGAGCTTATTAGACATGCGGAAGGGGCCCATTCCAGACTTAACTGAATTGGAATCTACATGTTAACAAGATCCCTCAGGAGATTCATGTGCGTGTTAAGCCGTGAGAAGTACTGGTTAAGAGCGTACAGTGGGTGGTGTGGCGAGTGTACTGCCCAGACCCCTCCTCTCTCTCCCTTAGGGGCTTTGGCTCCTGTTACCCTAGCCACGGGGAGTACTGGTGGCAAACAACATTCAGTTAGTTGCTGCACTGGCTTGCCCTTGGCCCATGAGAGTTACGTGGCAGTTCAAGTTCTTCCTCTGCACTGTCCTGCTTCCTTCACCTCCACCTCACAGGTATTGATCTTAAGAGCACTCTCCAGTCAACATCCTGCATGAAAATCTCCCCACCAGAGTCAACTTCCTGGGAAAGCTTACCCACAACAGAAAACAATTATCAAATCTCAGTACTGGTGCATGAGTTGTGTGTGATGGGCCTGTGTTCCCAGGTGTCTCCTGCACCCTGGCTCCCGAGGAAAGTAACTTGGAAATTCCATTTGTTCAATGATTTGCTAAGTTAAATTCCTTACTTTTTACTTCTATAAACAGATCTTAATTTGTACTTACTGTACAAATGTCTTTACTCCTTTTTTTAAAAATTTTTTTATGTTTATTTAT
Source organism: Panthera uncia (assembly GCF_023721935.1). Lineage (NCBI taxonomy): Eukaryota > Metazoa > Chordata > Mammalia > Carnivora > Felidae > Panthera > Panthera uncia. The sequence goes on along the minus strand of NC_064807.1, from coordinate 56,252,220 downwards.
TTCTGAGACAGAGAGAGACAGAGCATGAGTGGGGGAGGGGCAGAGAGAGAGAGAGAGGGAGACACAGAATCCAAAGCAGGCTCCAGGCTCTGAGCTGTCAGCACAGAGCCCGACGCGGGGCTTGAACTCCCAAACCGTGAGATCATGACCTCAGCTGAAGTCAGTCACTCAACTGACTGAGCCACCCAGGCACCCCCAAATGTCTTTACTCCTAAGCAGAGAGTCAGCAGGGGGGTTTTTCCCCCCCCCCCCCCCCCGCCGGGCATGAGGGTGCAGTAGTCGGGCCATGGGGTGTTTTCTAAGTACAAAGATGTTTGAGGGCTGGAAAACCTGTTGGCTCTTAACTACAAGACAAACAAACAGAAATCCTTTAAAAACTTAATAGTTGTTTATTTGTGTGCCCAAAAAAGGGAATATTATGTTAACCTCAGTAATGGATAAATGAATGTACTGTATTCATGAATCTTATTTTAAAACAATGTGTATGCAGTTAGTTACCTTAGTTTTGCAAACACTCCAGAGTTTTTATGCTTACTGTTGAGAAACCATAGAATTGTAAATTGAGTCACTTGTATGCCAAGTAATTCTAATAACAGAAGTAGAAAAATAACTTCAAATTTACCACAAAATTACACATAAAGTGGGATACAGGTGCATTTTGACATGATATGGGTCGACACCTCCAAAAGTGAGAGTGCCAAGGTTGGGAGCAGTCTCGAGGTGGACCCTCTAGTTCCCAATGTATTTGTCTGCAGTGCCTAAAAATGTAATCGGCATGCAGGTACTAAAGAAGATACACAGATGTCTCTCCCCACCTACCTTTTAACTTTCTCTTGTCCCCCTGCACTCCTTGGACTCAGAGATGTGCCATGTGGCTGGTAGGCTTCTATAGAGGGTCTCAAGTGAGGGCTCAGAGGGCTGAAACCTTTCCTTAAGAGAAAGTCCCAACATGCTAGTCTCCAGCCAGAAGCCTGCAGTGGTCTGTGGGTCGTAGAGGTCCCCAACCAGGGGGCTCCAGGACTTCTTTTCTTCAGTCTTTATGAAAATGACAAAAGCATTGGTGGAGAGGAGCCGAACCCACACTCTATAATGAGATCTTTGTGCATTTCCCCTGTGATAACGTGGACCGTGATGACTACATGATGCCCACGTGGGTGACAAAAGTATACAACAAACTGATACCAACTTCCATCTTCTTCTCAAGGAAAAATTAGTTCCCAGCGTCTCTTATTAGCAAATCACCCTCCTTCTCTTTTAAGACCAGTCTTTGTCAGTTGCTTTTGATAGAGATTAGGCTTTAATCCAAGGCTCCTTACCTCCTCCCTGCCTTCCCTCTTATCCACTTATATGGGAAAATTCCTGTTCTCAGGCCCTGCCGAGCAGGCATGGCCACGTTCCATACTGCCTGATTCTCACCTCCTGGACTCCAGTGGAGGTGACCTGAAGGGTTCTCTTGTTTCTTGTCACCAAAGATTTCCAACTAAACAGAAGCTCTTAGCAAAATGCTAGTTAGCTGCCTGGGCTGTGACTCCAGAGCTGCTTCTAAGGGTAGACTCTGCTGTTTCCTCACCAACCCTAGAGCTCTCTTCTGCCCTCATGTCCTCTGCTTCAATCCACAATCCTTATTCCCTGCTATACTATAGTATGGCAGGGGGGCAGGAAGAATTGCTTCCTAGTTGGGACCTAAGCTGCTCTGACCTCCTTCTTCTGACGTTTGCCTGTTCTGGGCTCCCATACAGCTTAGGGGCACTTGGCAATCATCTCTCAAACTGTAGCTGTCACTGGGAGTTTCTGGAGATCAGAGGTGCCATCCTTGTCATTTCTAGCGCCTGGTGCTGGCTTGTGGTACATGTTTCCTGTCTTTGAGGGCAAGGGCTAGAGCTGATCAGCCCAGGATGAGTGCTGGATGACCGCAGCGAAGGTCAGCTACTGGAGCATGTGGATGCCCAGTGTGTCTGCGAGGGTCTAGGCAAGCTTTCATCTCTTGTTTGGACACTTAGTCCTGCAAAGACAAGTGCAGAGCCCCCTCTAACAGATACCATTGTGGTAAAAGCATAGTCAGACCTTAGTTATCTCCTCTACTTCCAGGAAGGTCAGCAAGGACAGGACGGGAATTTCTAATCTAAGGAACATTTCTTTGTAGTGAGAGTTAAGATTTACATAGTGTTGTCTACAATGTATATAATTGAGTTCATGGGACACAGGCTCTAAACTCCTGTGAGGCCTCCACCAAACTTTAAATTGCTTCTGGGATTAAAACTGCCCCCATGGGGCGCCTGGGTGGCGCAGTCGGTTAAGCGTCCGACTTCAGCCAGGTCACGATCTCGCGGTCCGTGAGTTCGAGCCCCGCGACGATCTCGCGGTCCGTGAGTTCGAGCCCCGCGTCAGGCTCTGGGCTAATGGCTCGGAGCCTGGAGCCTGTTTCCGATTCTGTGTCTCCCTCTCTCTCTGCCCCTCCCCCGTTCATGCTCTGTCTCTCTCTGTCCCAAAAATAAATTAAAAAAAAAAAAAAAAAAAACGTTGAAAAAAAAAAAAAAAAAAACTGCCCCCAAACAACCAGAACTCTAAACTCCTCCGTGGTTCTTTGACGGAACCTATAGAGAGAGGGCAAGGGGCAGAGAGCAGAGTGTGTCTGCCCCGATCACGCAGGTTGGGCATGACTGCAGGGCCACTGGGAAGCAGCAACTTGAGGTGTCCTTCCTGCTATTATCTCACCAGGCATGGAGAAGGCCAGCAAAGAGAGCAGCTAGAGCCCCTTTGGCTATGGCCAACCCCGAATTTTCTTTACCTTCTGTGAAATTTGAAGGGACTGCTTAGCTCCAAGATAGCTAAACAGAATTTGCTGCACATTTCCAGGCACAGCTTCAACAGATAGAGCTAGACAGGGGATGGTCAAGGTGGGCAGTTGAAGCTATCACCTCCAAAGCCAGGAGCCTTCCAGCATCCTCCCTGCCATGAAACCTCCTGTCTAGGTAAGCTCCTGACCCCACCATGGCCTCATCCTCATACTAGATGTATACTGAGCTCTCTCTGTAGCCAAAACTTCTCCAAGTAGGTGGGAGAAGAGAAAAGATAGTTGTGAGTAGGGACCAGCTCACAGCTCCCATGTCTCTGAAGGGCTTTTATAGGGGAAGGGAGCAGGCATGTCCTGGGAGTTTAGGCCAGTGGGGGGCAGTAGGAGGTAAGGTATGGGGACAACATTAGAAGAAGGAAGTTCTGTTCAATCAATGTAAGGGAAAACTTTCCAGCAATCAAGGCTGTTTCACAAAGGAATGGGAGCCATGCACTCACATAGCTCAAGGTGTTCAAAGCAGAAATGGGAAAATTGCATTTCATAGACATTCATACAATCGAGGGGAAAGAGGCAAACCAGTTAATTTTTGACATTTCTGCCAAGCTTGAGATTCTGCAGCCAATAGTACTAATATCTCTAAAAACAGATCTCTTTTTTCCAAGTATTTTCAGTGCCCATAGTTAATGTCCTCTGATAATTGCATGACGACAGCTTCAGACTAGCAGCAACAGGGTAATAGTCACAGATGCAACATGTGAAGCCCAGGGACAGCCCCCTACCCAAGCTCTGTTACAAGGCAGATATCTTAGAGAAAGGTGTGACATCTCTATTTTTCATGAGTGTCCTAGGGAGAGCGAGGATGATCAGGATTTCATAGTGGGTCTTTGGCTCCTCAGTAGACCTGCTCTAGCACAAATGACGGAGCACTTGTGAGCTTCTGTTTCTTCATGTTTAACATGAGAAGCCAAGGTTTGAGGTTTTCTCTAATATATTGGATTAACTGGTCTACATGACTGGAGCACATCCTATGTGCAATGCCTCTTTGGGGTGACCCCTCTGCAAGGCTGGGTAGAACTGTCGGCTCTTCTATGGGAGAGAAAGCATTATTGTGGTATTGCAGTGGTTTTAATGGTCAACTCAGATATAAAAGGGTCTGAGTGAGGAGCTGTGACTTATAAAACAGCTCCAAAAGCATAGAGCTTGCTTATAGAGTCACAAATGCTCACACTGGGAGGCATGAAGGACATTTGTCCTTGGATTCTACCCCTGCTCCCTAGCACTGGGGGCTGGAACAGACTAAGGGAAACTGCAATGCTGTGGACAAAGGCCATGGTTAGAGAGGGGGGATGTAGAAGTGCTTTTGTTAGGGTCTCCATGAACTATTAGCCAGAGAATCCCTATTGACGGTGCAATGAAGGAAGATCAACCAAACTCATGAGAAATGAAGTATAAACTAGGCATCAAGTAACAAATATAAATGCTACGCAGATTCTAATGTTCCTGGCCTCTGCTCATCACATCCTCTCCGTGTAGGACTCCATGTGGCATCAAATTATTGTCAGAAAATTATTGTATAAGCACAGAATTAGAGTAAGTGAAGTGATGTCAGTGATTATCACCACTGAGTATGACAGCCGGAAGCCCCTAAGGACACTGCAGGGACAATTACAGGCAGGCAGGGCTGGCCAGAAGAGCCAATCAGTGGTCTGGACCCATGCATTACAGTACAACTTCAGGGTTCCTCTTTTATGGTTCCCATGTAGACCCTTCCTTCAAGTATGTCAACACTATTCATCTGTCTAAAATTCTATCATATATCATGATTTGATTAAGTTTCCAGGGTCTGCTCTTCCTGCTTTTGATTTGACATATCCTGACTTTTAAGGTAACTTCAGTGGACAATGATTTTTGTAATTTAAATGTTAGTATTATAAGTTGGCATGCCAAAGGATAAATTTAATTATAAGTTGTCATTTAAATCCCCACATATTGATCCCTATAAACATGTGCTTGCTGTCCTCAGTTTTCCTGAGGGTAGAAGAGAGAACTTAAAATGGAAGTGGGCAACCAATCTGTTGTAGTGGGATTTGTCTTGCTGGGGCTGTCAGATCAGCCAAAGCTTGAGAAAACGTTTTTTTGTGTTCATCCTGTTGATGTACATGGTGATCCTGCTGGGCAATGGGGTCCTCATCCTGGTGACCATCCTTGACTCCCGCCTGCACACGCCCATGTACTTCTTCCTGGGGAACCTCTCCTTCCTAGACATCTGCTACACAACCTCATCCATCCCCCTCGTCTTGGATGGCTTCCTCACTCCCAGGAAAACCATCTCCTTCTCAGGCTGTGCCATGCAGATGTTCCTCTCCTTTGCCATGGGAGCCACAGAGTGTGTGCTTCTGGGCATGATGGCATTTGATCGCTATGTGGCCATCTGTAACCCCCTTAGGTACCCTGTGGTCATGAGCAAGGCTGTCTATGTGCCCATGGCTATCAGCTCCTGGGTGGCTGGTGGAGCCAACTCCTTGGTGCAGATCTCTCTTGCAGTACAATTACCCTTCTGTGGGGACAATGTCATCAACCACTTCACCTGTGAGATCCTGGCTGTCCTGAAGTTGGCCTGTGCTGACATCTTCATCAATGTGATCAGTATGGGGGTGGCCAATGTGATCTTCCTGGGGGTCCCAGTTCTGTTTATCTCCGTCTCTTATGTCTTCATCATTGCTACCATCCTGAGGATCCCTTCAGCTGAGGGGAGGAAAAAGGCCTTTTCTACCTGCTCTGCCCACCTCACTGTGGTGGTCATCTTCTATGGAACCATTCTTTTCATGTACGCAAAGCCCAAATCCAAGGACCCCCTGGGGGCAGATAAGCAGGACCTTTCAGACAAGCTTATATCCCTCTTCTATGGAGTGCTGACTCCCATGCTCAACCCCATCATCTACAGTCTCAGAAACAAGCATGTGAAGGTCGCTGTGAAGACTCTGGTGAGTCAGAAATGCTTTGCCTAGTGAGAGTAGGGGGAAGCAGCATACCTTGTGGCTCTGTGCACACAGATCTCCTAGGAAATGACTGCTTCATAATCATAGATTTGTTCGATGGTCCTACACACCAGTCTCATCACAAAACTGCCCAAACAATACGCATCAGGATGGGACTTTCCTGAGTGATTGACAATGAACATCAAATCTTTGGAATGAAGAGGGGAGAGGACTGTGCTACATCACCTAGAAACAAGGATAAGTGACTCTTATATTTTATTTTTGTTATGAAAAAAATAAATAAAAATGGAAAACTTTGTAAGAAAAACAAACTTTCCTTGTTCATGTGCTGACCAGCCGCAATTTGTGCCCATTATGTTGTTTTCTGCTCTACTATGCAAGGGGGGGGGGGGGTATGGCAGTGAGGAAAAGTCACTTCTTAATTGGTGTCCAAACTGAAAACCAACCTGCCATTTTGCAAAATTACCAACACCAAGACATCCCAAATGATACCATTTAACCCTGCAGGGGACCCAGAGTGCTTCCTGTTTAATTATTTCCTGCTTAATATCCTAGAGCTTATTTTGGCTCCATCTTCTTTTATTGTACATAAAGCACATCTATTCCTACCCAGATTTGTGAAGGAGGATTTTGTGTCAACACTAATCAAACTCCAGATACTGTAGGCCAAGAATAAAATTTCTAGCACTCTTCAGTTCATTATTACTGCAATGCAAAGTTTATATTCTGAGTCCCTTTATTTCCCTGGAATTAATGTTTGCAACCATCCAGACTCTAATGGTCAAACTCAATTTCCTCTGTCTCTTCAGGATTTGGACTGGACACTGGCACCAATGCTACAAATCCACTGGTAATTACTCTTGTGGTTAAGAGCATGGACTTTGGAGCCTGACTGATGTGGAGGTGCCCCTGCCTGTGTAACTTCAGATACATTTTTAAAAAGCTACTTAATCTTATAGACTCTTAGTTTTTTAATTTGTAAAATGGACATAATGAAGCCAACCCCATGGAATTGTTGTGGGGATTAAATATATTTCATTTAGGAGGGGGTGGGGAGAGGGAGAATGGGTGATGGGCATTGAGGAGGGCACTTGTTGGGATGAGCACTGAGTGTTGTGTGTAAGCCAATTTGACAATAAATTATATTAATAAAAAATAAATATATTTCATTTTAATTTAATATATATACATATGTGATACACAAGGGCTAACAAAGAATATCCTCTCAATAAATGAACATTTTTGTTATTAATGAAATATGTTAAATAACTCCTCTGAGGAAGGCTTATGACATGAAGACAGTTCAATTCCACAGTTAACTGAATCACTTCTGATATATTATTATAGTGTCTTTTTGTTTGGCTTTCTAGCTTAGGAGTCAATAATCTCATTTCTCTGGGCATTTCCTCTGTCACCTTTCTTCCTTATCCACACAGGTTAAGTTATGCATGTCTGAGCTGTGCAACACTGACCCTACCTCGACCAACCAGATTCTTTCTGCCAGATTTTGGGGATTGTTGTTAATACCCAAGAAATGAGTCACTACATTCATAACATACAAACTTGGGAGTTTTGGGGTAATTGTGTTCACCCACGTGTACTGGGGTGGTAAAGAGAAAACAAGTCTGCAAAGAGAAAAGAAAGAACAGCCAAAGAACCGATGATTGAGGGCTTCCTCATATGTTCCCAGTTCTCAGTTTCCAATTTTTCCTAGGCCTAGCCTGTATTCCTGCCCTTTTGTTTCTAAAGGACACTCCTTTATATTAGATTGTATTTTTGAATAATCTAGATTAAGTTACTTTCTTTGAAAGAGGGCAATAAAAGTCATATCTAATATGATTACTAATGTATAAAGTAGATATTCTCTATCATGTGCCTTGTGCAAATGGAGTGCTAGGCTATAATGCACAGAAGTCTTAAAGAATTCAGTTTTGAAACAACTGTTGTGAACTCAATATGCAGTGCTTCTTGTAATCAGTACTCCCTTTCTGCTACAGTGGCTTTGCTCTCTGTGGATCCCATCACCTGTAAATGTGGAACATGTCCAGAGGTTGATGTAATATAAAATGTTTAGGTTTAAATCCCTGACCAGCCACATAGAGCTGAGAGACCGAGAGTGTATTCTCTGCTCTTGAAGAATCTCAGGTATATTCTTCCACACAATGAAGGGGGAGTACTAAATCTCAAGTGATCTCCACCTGTGAATTTCCTGGGATCTGTGTTTCCATCCACTGGTGGGAAAGTCCCACTCTGTCTTACAGCAGTTTTTATTTCAGTATTTGAATCTGAGTCTGGTTCCTCTCATCTCCTTAGCTGCTCATGTACTAGGAGCACCTTCAGAGCCTCCTTCTTCTCCACTAGGCTCAACAACCAAACAGAATGACTCAGGGAACTGATGTCGTTCCACCTCTATCATTGGTACAATGAACAGAGTAGCCATGATTGCAGGAGGTTATTTGCTAAACAGGGACTCACTCACAAAGTGAGTATGTAGCTACTTCAGCAGCTAATTGTTCAAACTCTCAGCAACAGAGACCAACCCTCATTCGAAGAGACTATTCAGCCACTTGGCAGTAAGCTGATTACATTAGGCCCTTTCCATTCTGAAAGTGCAGTGATCCATCTTGATTAAAATCAACACCTCTTCTGAGTATGGGTTACCTTTTCTCTCTGAAGGGCATTAGCTAACATCACCATCTGACAACTCACAGAGGGTTTGACTTATCCCGTGTAATATTTCATTGGTCCAAGGCTCATTTAGCAAAGTTGGTGTCATTGTGAGATCGTGATTATGAGATCTACTGATCCTTCCATATACTGCACCATCCAGAAATAACTTGTCTGAGGGAATGACATAATGGCCTTTTGAAAGCACTGCTAAGGCACCAGCCTGGTGATAATATTCTTCAAGAATGGGGTATATGGATCCTAAATTAATGGCTGTTTTATGGTTCTGTGCCCCCAAAAGGCAAAATACATGGTCTAGGAATCATGGGTGGTAGCAAGAGTATCCCTGATGACATCACCTCCAGTTAGCTACTGGGGGAATTTTTACTTTCAGTCACTGTAACATTACGCTTTGTAGGTATAAGTGTCCTAGTTCCCAGAGAAGTGTTGTTTCTACCAGGGGACACAGAAAGAGTCTCATTAAACATTTGTAGCACTTAATTGAGGTGTAACTTCCCTACCATAAGATTCACCCATTATAAGTCATGTTCAATGATTTTTGATAAATCTATACAATTGTGCGATTATCACTACAAACCAATTTTAGAACATTTACATCATTTCAAAAAGTTCTCTCATGCCCATTTGTAGTCAATCAGTCCCCAACTCCAGTCCCAGTAACTACTAATCTACTCATTTCTAGAAAGATTTGCCTTTTCTAGAAATTTCAGATAAATGGAGCAATACAACATATAGTCTTTTGTGTCTGGCATCTTTCATTTAGCATGTTTTTGAGGCTCATCTAGTTATAACATGCATTAGTAGTCTCCTTTGTATCACAGACTAGAATTACATGGATCTGACATCTTGTGTTTATCTATTCATTCATTGATGGACATTTGGATTTTTCCAGTTTGGGGCTATCATGAATAATGCTACTATGAACATTCACGTACACAACTTGGTGTGGAATTGGTGGGTTGAATGGTACAAATAAGTTTAACTCTAAGAAACTGCTAGCTTGTTTTCCAAAGTGGCTGTATCATTTTAAATTCCCACAGTGTACAACATTGCCAGTTTCTCTACATCCTCACCAACACTTGGTGTTATTAGTATTTTCAATGTGGCTCTTATAGTAGATGTGTAGTAGTAGCTCACTGTAGTTTTAATTTGCATTTCCCTGGTGGCTACTAATGTTGCACATCTTTTCATGTGCTTATTAGCCATTCACGTACCTCTTTAGTGAAGATATTTTAAATTGGGCAGTTTATCTTCTCATTATTGAGCCATACATAAGAGTTTTTTATGTAACCTGGATATAAGTACTTTATCATATACACAAATTACAAATATTTCAGTCTTTTTTGTCTTTTCATTTTTATGGTGTCATTTGAAAACCAAAAGTTTTTAATTCTGTAGTACAATAATCAATTTTTAAAAATAAATTTTGATGTCTTATTTAAGAACTCTTTACTTAATCCAAGGTTACAAAGATTTTATTCCATGTTTCCTCCTGGAAGTTGTATAGCTTTTTTTTTTTAAGAGAAAGAATGCACGAGTGGGAGAGAGGGACAGATGGAAGGAGAGGGAATCCTAAGCCAGCTCCACACTCAGCATGGAGCCTGATGCAAGGCTCAATCTCACAACCCTGGGATCATGACCTGAGATGAAATCAAAAGTCGGATGCTCAATCGACTGAGCCACCCAGGCACCCCACAGGTTGTATACTTTTAAGTTTTACATTCAGGTCTGTGATCCATTTTGAGTTAACTTTTTGTATGGTGTGAAGAAAAGGTTTCATTTATTTTTTACATGTGAATATCTAATTGTTGCAGACCATTTATTGAAAAGACTATCTTTCCCCCCATTGGATTGCCTTGGCACCTTTGTTGAAAATCAATTGACCATAAACGTAAGGATTAATATCTGGACTTTCTATTCTGTTATATCTACTAAACTTAAAGCTATGGCTATCCCCCAGTCATGTTGGGCTTCTTACGCCAAGAGACCAGAAGGCAAGGCAAAGAGTCACTCCTAGTTACATATAACTAATCCTAGTAATCAGGAGGAGATAGGGCTGCTTTTACCCAATGAGGGCTGCTATGGACTAAATATCTGTGTCCCACTAAAATTCATAATTTGAATCCATAATCTATTAACTAGGAAATTCAACCTCTGACTACTATGTATCCAACAGTAGGACCATATATCACAGAGATTCTGAATCAGGTTGTCTGGCTTTCAAGAGAGCAATCATTTCAGTCCAGAAGGTATTCCAATGCAAACACAACATAGCTGTGGAGTTAGAAGAAAGAATTTAACAGAAAATAAATAAATAAATAAAATAAATGTGGCATTGGATGGAGCAAAGGCATTGTGCATTTTCCATTTAGAGGGGGCTAGGTAAGTATCAGGTTTTAGAATAATGCAGAAAGCCAAGCAGCTGATAGTACAACAAAAGACTGGTTGTGTGGTTGTGGCCAATCGGGGAGTTGTTCTCACAAAAGGAGCAAACAAAACTACCCAAGTTGACCAAAGATGATCATGGTGTGATGGGTTCCAAGAAGTGATGGACATCATCAAATAAGGAGTCTGATGGGTCTAATATGTGCTCTGTGTTACCCCAGAATGTCAGTTAATTGATGATGACAGTGCTTCCCAAATTTTGATGTTAATATGAATCATCTGGGGATTTTGTTAAAATGCAGATTATGGTTCAGTAAATCCAGAGTGGGACTAGAGATTTTGTAGTTCTAACAAGATCTCAAGTGATGTCACTACTGGTCTTAGACTACACCTTGAGTAGCAAGTACCTAGAATATGCTGGCAGAAGTAGTCTGGCACTGCGGTTGATTTATTAATTTGCTTTTCTGACTGATTTATATATTCTTGTTTGAGTAATAATTTTGAGACAACTAAAATATTCAGATGTATACAGTAATCCCTAAAGCAACCACTAGAAAAGAGATAAAGCCAAAAATTCAATAGATGAATTAAAATGGAATTAGTTCTAAGAACTATTCAATTAACCCAAGAGATTTCAGGAAAGGAATAAAAGAGGAACAAAAAATAGATGAGATAAATGGAAAACAATAACAAAATAGTAAATCTAAACTAATCAATGATTACATTAAATTGAAATAGATTAAACATACTAATTAAAATACAGAGACTATCAGACTGGGTAAAAAAGAAAGACAACTTAATTCTGTCTAAAAGAAGCATTTTAAATATACAGACACATCTAGGTTGAAAAGAAAAGGATGGAAAAATATATCAAACAGTTAGCTGGAGGATATATAAGTATCAGATAAGATAGACTTGAATAAAGTATATTACCATAAAAAGAGACATTTCATCATGACAAGGTATAAATCAGGAAAACATAAAAATCATAAATGTATTTCACCTAGTAACAAAACCTCAAAATAATATAAAACAAAATATGGACATAATTAAAGGGATAGATAGGTCCATAGTCAGAATGGGAGATTTTCATATCTGTTTCTCAGTAATTGATAGAACTAGACACAAAAATAAAAAATCAATTCACTATGGAATATAGACCTAAACATAAAAGCTAAAACTATAAACCTTTTTATATAAAACATTGAAAAATATCTTTGTGACTGGGGGTAAGCAAAATTTTCTTTGATAAGATATGGAAAAGAGTAACCAAAAAAGAAAAATTATAGAATTCATCAAAATTTGAAACATGTGCTCAGCAGAAGACACTATTAAGAAAATGAATATGGAAGCCACACACACTGAGAGAATATTCACAATACACACATCTGACAAAGACTCGTATCTAAAATATATAAGGGGAGCACCTGGGTGGCCTAATAGGTTAAACATCTGACTTCAGCTCAGGTCATGATCTCACAGTCTGTGAGTTTGAGCCCTGCGTTGGGTTCTGTGCTGACAGCTCGGAGCCTGGAGTCTGCTTCGGATTCTGTGTCTTCATCTCTCTCTGTCCCTCCCCTGCTCACATTCTGTCTCTCTCTCTCTCTCTCAAAAATAAACATTAAAAAATAATTAAAAAATAACATACATAAGGACTCCTACAAACCATTATTTTTAAACACAACAACAAAGTATATAATGAGCAAAATACTTGAACAGATAATTGACAAAACTATATGAAGGACCAATGGGCAAGTGATCAAGTGCTCGATATCATTAGTTATCAGGAAAATGCAAAGAAAATCACAATGAGACCGCTACACATCAATCAATTTGGCTAAAATTTTTAATTTTTTAATGTACATTTATTAACAAGCTGTGCTGTGCTGTGCTGTGCTGACAGCTCAGAGACTGACACAGGGCTCAAACCCATGAACCGCAAGATTATGACCTGAGCGGAAGCCAGACACTTAACTGACTGAGAGGTTGGCTAAAATTTTAAAGATTGACAACACCGAACACTGATGGGAATGTGATGCAGTGAGAACTCTTGTACATTACTGATAGGAGTGTAAAATGGTGTACTTTGGCAAAAGATCTGTCTGTTTCTTATAAAACTAAGTGTATATACCTATGCTATGACCCAGCAATCCCATTCTCAGGTATTTAGTCAAGAGAAGTTGAAACACATGTCTACAAAAAGACTTGTATGAGAATGTTAATAATGACTTCATTCATAACAGCCAAAACTGGAAAACAGCCCAGATGTTCATCAGCAAGGAGAATGGGTAAACAAACTGGGATATCCATATAATGGAGTACTACTCAGCAAAAACAAAAAAATCTTTTGCCAAAGTACAGGACAAACCACTAAATCATTTAACAACATGGATAAATCTTAAAAACATTCTGAATAAAGACTTAGGCAAAGAATAGTTACTGCATGATTCTATTAATATGATGTTTCTAAAAAGGTGAAAAGTATTAAAACAATGGAAATTGCTCTGGGCATGGTGGTATTGGGGACTGACTGGGAAGGGGCATAAGAAAACTCATCACAGTGGTGGAAATATTCTCTAATTTGATTGGATTTGGGCTACATAGTGTGCACATCTGTCAAAACTCACTGGATCATACACTCAAGGTGTATATATCTCACTGTAAGTAAAATTTACTCCCCAAAAGTGAACAGCTTTCTATCAGTCTGCGTAAATGTATGGATTTGTTATCACGACTGCTATTGACAAGGCACAAATTTGTGTAAAGAATTTCCTAGAACCTTCAACACAACAGGAAGGTGTATTCTATTGGTGGCTTGTTATTGCATTTATTAGTTACTTTGCTCTAAATCATAGTGAAAAGCCCCTGTCACAAGGTCATTTGAGGGCCCGAGATTCCTTGTGCCATGTGATCTGATGATAGGGACTGGTTTGCAGGATGGCTTTGAGTCATGGTTTCACCATATATTTATTTAATTACTGTTTAGTTACTGTATGCTATTTGTAAAATCACTGTGGAAGGAATGCTGTGCTTACTTCAGGCTCATGTCTTCAGTGCTACTGAACATGTCTACAATGATTTATTGTCTTCTTACTTCTGAAAGGATGATACACAAGAGGAAGCAACCATGTCACATGTAACCCCCAAGAGCTAAGTGAGAAGGAGGGTGATAGGCAAGCTTTGGTCCAGAATGAGGAAAATCCTTCCGATCACTAATGTCCTCTGGCAATGAGATAGCCTTTTGGGAAAACAGAAGGTTCCCTTTCACTGGGATGTGTCACCTCTTCTAGATGTGTCACCTCTTCCTTTCCCTAGCTTCTTCCTCACAGCTCACTCCATGAATCCATTTATTTATTTATTGTTATTTGTTTATTGTTGCAAAACAAATTACTACAAAACTTACTAGTTTAGAGGAACACACATGTATTGTTTCATAGTTTTTGTAAGTCAAGAATCTGAGCACTGATTAGCTGGGTCTTTCGTTTCAGGGTCTTTCACAAAACTATAATGAAGATGTTGACAATGGCTGGGATCTCTTCTGGTGGTTTCATTGGGGAAGAGGGAAGAGTTTTATTTACAAGCTCACCTACGTGATTGTTGGCCATGTAACTTGAAGGTAGTTGGTCTGAGGATCTCAGTTCTACACTGTCTGCCACACAGTTCCTTGCCTCAGTTCCTGCCCTCAGTTCGTTGCCACACAGGCCTCTCCAATCTGACATTTTGCTTCATTAAACCCAGAAAGACAGTGTAGTCTTTTGGTTAGAATCAAGTCACTAAGAGAAGGGAATTACACAATGCCATGAATATCAGTAGGCAAGAAAATTGAGGGCCATCTTAGAGGCTGCAGCCAGACTCTACCCACATAGAAGACATAGAATGTTTTCCCTGGACTTTGTTTTCTTTTTTTTTTTTAAGTTTATTTATTTATTTTGAGAGTGAGAGAGAAAGAGAGAGAGAAGTTGGGGGAGGGGCAGAGAGAGAGGGAGAGAGAATCCCAAGCAGGCTCTGGGCTGTCAGCACAGAGCCCTACACAGGGCTAAAACTCATGAACTGTGAGATTGTGACTTGAGCCAAAATCAAGAATTGGATGCTTAACTAACTGAACCACCCAGGCACAACTTCCCTGGACTTTGTTCCATATCTCTTGTTCCATGATGCTTTCCAAACAAATGACTTTTTGAAGCTATGGAAGAAATACTCAAGCCCAAGACCTGTGCCAAGCTCTGTCCCCAAGATGGTTTTCTTTTTCCCACCACCCCTTTCCTATCTCTTCATGTGTAAATTCTCCCTCATTGTTCAAGGCCTGGCCAGAAACCTCCTCTTTCCTGAAGTCTCCTTAGGGTTCTCAGTGGAAGTTCCCCCCAAGTGTCCAAAGCCATGCCCTTGAGCACTTGATACAGATGCATTATGCCTGCAGCTGCTGGTTCCTTAATGCCCCAAACATAGGCTGTTTATAAATAATTCATACCTCTCCAGCTGCTCTTTTCAAGAATTTTAAGCATTTTGAAGTTTGTAGACATTCAAGTAGGACATGGAAATGGTTCCCTCGATATTCTTCACTGGCCTAAGAATGGAAAGTTCTAGCAGGAACAAAGGGAAGAGAAAAAGAAGTTTTCCTAGAGTGCTTTCAGCATAATTAGATCCTGGGGACATTTTCCCAGAAGTATAAAAAGTTTTCTGACTTTGTATGATTCCATTTCCAAACTTTTAATCACTTCAGGGAACACAATAGTCCCAATTACAGCACTGATTTCAAATCGCCTTCTGCATGTACTGGTTGTTCCTTTGGAGATTGTGCCTAAAGCACAGAATCAAGACAGATAGGATGAATGGTTTTCATCCCTTCTTCAAATCAGAGGTGGACATCTCAGCCTGAGCCTTTCAAAATAGTGTTGCTATTTCTGGCCCATGCACTATTCCCAAGCTGTAGGGACCCTTTTTCAGTAGGTTCCTGATAAAGGTAAGTGAGAGTTCTTATCAGAGTAATACTCAACCTTTTGTTAGCACAGTAACATTTCCAGCTTCTCACTTGATTTTTCAAAAAGGTTGGGACTTGAAAAGGGAAGACATGAAGTAGTTTCAGTGGTATTGCAAAACTGAGGGCCACACAAATATCTTCTTCCTGGATTAGAAAAACCTAGATGGCAGGAAGCCTCTGAAACTTTTCAGTCTCATTTAATGTGATCATCTAATTTTAGAGACACCCCTGGAAATGAGATGGTTCCATGGTTTCAGAGCCTCTTCTGTATCTCCATGGAGCATTATCCACATAGTAGCCATGGAAATGGCTGGAGTTGTCCCAGAGTTAGGCTCCAGAGGGGACCATTTATATTGCCTGCAATGTAAATGGGATCTGGAGCTGTGCATCATTGTAGCCTGGCCTTGAAGGAGCCTCACTGGCTCAGCAGCCCGGACTTCCTGAGCCCTCCTTCCCCACTTCAACAAAAGCAGTTCTGCTTTATATTTTAGGGCTCTGAATTTAAGAAAGCAAAAAGTTCCCTTTCCTTAAAAAAATAAATTATCTTTACTAAAAAGTTTGAACACCATTGATCTCTTTTAATCCCAACACAGAATAGGGTAACCTAAGGATGTAAGAGAGGGAAGGAAGTACTGAAGTCTAAACAACAAGTTAGAAGGTTAAGAAGAATATAGCCCAAATCTCTGGCTTACAGACCTGATGACTTTCCACAAATTCACTGCAATTCCAGAAGGAAGCTGAGTACCACCATATGAATAAGGAACTCTTAGGAAGCTGTCTTCTTGGTTCAATGTGAAGAAAAATTTTCTAATACTCTAGAGCTCTGCAAATAATGGAGTACACCATTTAGGAATGTAATGAGCTCTTCATTCTTAGAAGATATCAAGCTGAAACTAAAAAGCCATGCATCTGTGGGGCATAGAAAATGATCTCGAATGGGAGAGAGGGTTGGACTAGATTACTTGGGGAACAGAATCAGTTACAGAATATTAGTCTGAGTGACGTATCTAGCAGATAAGTCAAAAGGCTCAAGGACTACTAATGCTCACTGATTCCTGTATGGATGCTCACCTAGAGGAAAGGTGACCCAGTAGAATGATAAGAAAAAAATCACTGCTCTACTTATCTAAGAGAACTAGATTTCCATAAACTGTGATTTCACTCTGCATCTTTAGAGCCAGTCCTGTAGCTTCGTGGAACATCAGATTCAAACTATTTGGGATGTATTAGCATTTCCAGAGCACAAAGTTACTTTGAGACTCCCTCCCACCCAACACACACTTGTCTTTCCATCTCTTTTTGTTCTTAAAAGTCCAGCTGGATTTTATATTACCAAAGAGCTTTCTGTGACCCTATTTCCATCAATACCCTGGGTGCCCTTATGGATACTCTAGTCTCTTCTGAATCTTTTGCTTCCCTTTCCTGTTAAGTTGTGAGCTCACTTAAGCCTTGGTTATGAAGCACCCCTGTTCCTCATAGGAACTGTCATACCCACTTACTGGGTGCTCAAAAAGTAGGTGGAAGGATGTTCAGACACAGATGGATGGATGGAAAGCCCTGGAGCCAGTGTTGCCCATGAGAAAGGAGATCTTGGGAACAAGAGTATGTTTTCTGTGAGAATGACCTGGAGAGGAAATTAGTTGTGGATTCACAACTAATCATTTCACTAGTAACGGGCACAAAGTTGGAGAGCATGGAGCAAACTTAATGTCACTTTTCTGATCAAAGTTTAATGAGATGAACTGCCATATGGACACAGAACCAAAAAAAACTGAATGTGTTATGTGTCTTATCTCTGATCAAATTCATTAAATTATTAGAATCACCATTTTAAACATTGTAAACTTGATGTCCTATGGTCCCAAAGTAATTTCTGATTTTATTGCTTCTTTTTCTTGGAAATAAATAGAGACTGTGGGCTTTTAAGACTATTATCCAATCACTCAGCCTAACTGGAACTTTAGATCATATGCCCTCGGCCTATGCAGGGCAAAGAACACTGAGTTTGGATACCTGGGTGTTTTCCTCTGTTGAAGGAGGAGACATACCATGGAAAGTGTCAACCAGACTGCCTCTGTGACAGAGTTTATTCTCCTGGGACTCTCGGCCCACCCAAAGCTAGAGAAAACGTTCTTTGTCCTCATCCTCCTGATGTACTTGGTGATCCTGCTGGGTAATGGGGTCCTCATCCTGGTCACTGTGTCTGTCTCCCGCCTGCACATGCCCATGTACTTCTTCCTGGGGAACCTCTCCTTCCTGGACATCTGCTATACAACCTCCTCAGTCCCCCTCATTCTCGACAGCTTCCTGACCCCCAGGAAAACTGTACCCTTCTCAGCCTGTGCTGTGCAAATGTTTCTTTCCTTCGCCATGGGAGCCACAGAGTGTGTGCTTCTGGGCATGATGGCATTTGATCGCTATGTGGCCATTTGTAACCCCCTTAGGTACCCTGTGGTCATGAGCAAGGCGGCCTATGTGCCCATGGCTGCCAGCTCCTGGGCAGCTGGAAGTGCTGCCTCCATGGTTCAAACGTCCCTTGCAATGAGACTTCCCTTCTGTGGGAACAACATCATCAACCACTTTACCTGTGAGATCCTGGCTGTCCTGAAGTTGGCCTGTGCTGACATCTCCATCAATGTGATCAGTATGGGAGTGACAAATGTGATCTTCCTGGGGGTCCCAGTTCTGTTCATCTTTGTTTCCTACGTCTTCATCCTCACCACTATCCTGAGGATCCCTTCAGCTGAGGGGAGGAAAAAGGCCTTCTCCACCTGCTCTGCCCACCTCACAGTCGTGGTCGTCTTCTATGGGACTATCCTTTTCATGTATGGGAAGCCCAAATCCAAGGACCCCCTGGGGGCAGACAAGCAGGACCTTTCAGATAAGCTCGTCTCCCTCTTCTATGGGGTGGTGACCCCCATGCTCAACCCCATCATCTACAGCCTGAGGAACAAGGACGTGAAGGCTGCTGTGAGAAACTTGGTGAGTCAGAAATGCTTCACCCAGTGAGGTCTGGAGGACAAATGTCCCTGTAATTCTGTGCTCTTGGCTGCCTGCACCCATGCATCTCAGAAGAATGTGTCCTCCAAGGAAGATAAATGTGAAGAATGATTACCAGAAAACAGAATTCCATATGCAATGGAGAACTTTGGCTGTTACTGGACCCAAGTTCTAAAAACAATAAAACCTAAAACCTGATGGGGTGGGACTTGAAGGGTCGGAAGTGGGTGCTGCTGAAAACACAAATGATTTTGCTGGTTCCCTTTTGCGCACGTGTGAATTCACCCTTGTGAGAAGTTTGCCCATTTGTTTTGGGAAAAACAGCTTAGTGTACCTTTGAGTTACATAAATATCCAAGATCCTTCTCTGGAAAGGAGGCAAGGAAGACAGTGTGGGGCAAAACTCCATGGCAGAATAGTATAAAAAATTATCAGCATTAGAGATAAAATGGTACTCTTTCAATTTTGTTTTTCTTAGTGGCAGGATTGAGACTGGAGATGAGAATGAAGTTGGCTCTTTCTTTCCCCTGAGGCTCAGATGAGTTGGGATCATGTAGATTCCATGTAGAGTATTTCCACTGACAGCAAGTAAGCTGGATCCTGCAAATGCATGTGGAAGTTCTTAGCCCAGGAGTACTAATAGCTGGTATCTGGTTTTAAGCTTAATTTTCCTGCTGTCAGTAAGTCTTATGTATTTAAGTACACAGTCTGGCCCTACAGTCCAGAGAGTTAGAAGATGGACCTATGGGGGAGAGCAGAGCAGGAGCATCATGTGACCAGCAGAAGATGGAGCAAGGTGGCTGACTGAGGAGAAGTGGAATGATAAAACTGAAAGGCAGAGCCAGTTTACCATGCACCTAAGAAGGGGTCCAGAGGTGTAATGCGTGATGATCTCAGTCACTAGAGACACAAAAAGGAGCAAAGCTACTAAAAGGAAGTGAACTTTGAATGTCTCTTTTTCCTTGAGGTAACTGGATGTCTCTTTTTTTTTTCCTGAGAATCAAAATTTTCTGATGAAAACAAATTCTCCCTGCTTGCCTTCCTTGGGTGTCCTGGGCTTCTCCTGTCCGGGATGTGGCCAGCCACCCTCTTTGGCCCCACAGTGCTCTCCTGGCCACACTGGTCAGAAACGTGGACACTGGTCACTGCCTATGTGAGTCCTTAGCCTCTCAGGCTGCTCCTGTCTCACCATTTCAAACCTGGTATTATTTGTCTCATTCTGGTGTGAGTTTGCCTTTCTTCATTGAGCACAGAGCCTATCTATGTCCATCTTAGCTCACTACAGAGAGGATGACATCAACTTGGGATCAACTCCAACCTTCGTAAGTCAAGAATTGACCTAAAAATGAAACATACTTGTAGAGCAAAATTCCTTTTCAATATCACTAGTTTTGACTAAGAGAACTGTAACTAGGTTCTACCCAGATCTTTCCATAGGACTCTACAGGACTCCTTCAGCTGCCCAAAGTGCTGCAATCAGAGAGCTTTCACCTGGCAGTCTTCTTCAGGAATTAGCTAAAGAGTGCTCTTAGCTGAAGAGTGGACTCACATAAGGTCATGCCCCCTTCCTCAAGTCAGCCCATATCTAATGATTGACTGATGAAGAGATATAAATGTCTTACCCCCCTCCCCCCCACTCAGGATAACTCTGAAAGGTGGCCTTACTGCCAGAGTTCCCCACAGGGTTGACTGAGGCCTTTGTTGAGACTACATCACAGGCCAACTCCTCCCTCTGCCCAATCTGGCTTTCTATCCTCCCTTCCACCAGTATTGATCCCAAGAGCACTCCCTAATAAACATTATGCACCTCAATCTCCATACCAGAGTCTGTTTCCTGGCAAACCCAAACCGTGTCATCATGCAAACTCCATTGTTTATGTAATACATATATTCTCTCTTCAGAATCTATGGACCAACCACCTCCCCTCTACCCCGCTGGCAATCATTACAAAACTCATGTAGAATAGTTGTGATGTGGGAAACAAAGGCAGAGAGAAATGTGGATAAAATTAAATTTTCCTACAGCTTATAGCCCATTGACAAGTCCTTGAAACAGAGTGACCTTCCTCAAGGAGCTCAGTTGCCTCCATGTTGACACTTTGCTGAGGAACAAAAGGCAATCTTAGCTCAACCCCTCAGGATCCTGTGAGTCTTCTTTAGCATATGAAAATTCCTTTGGAAACTTCCTTTATCTCTACTCCCCCTAAGATATATGTTAGCAATCATTCTCCAAACATATGGGCCACTGATACACATCTAAAGGGTCTCATGACTAAGGTTTTACTAGAGAGTAGTAAACGATCTTATCCTAACAACAGCTAGCCCCTCAAGGTCCTGGAAACTTTGCTGCCAAATTCCTTAGAGACTTACGCTATTCCTAACCACCCCCCCCCAAACTTGAAGGTATATAATCAGTCACCCATCACAACCCCAGTGCAGCTCTTTCTGCCCATGGGTCCTCCCCATGTTTTAATAAAACCACATTTTTTGCACCGAAGACATCTCAAGAATTCTCTCTTGGCCATCAGCTCTGAACCCCTTCAAACTGCATCAGTTGTGTTAGCATCAGAAGCTTTAGAACCAGATCTTAGTTTCCAATTCCTCTATTTATCAACTTACTTTGAAGTTTGTTTTATTTTTTTTTAATTTTTTTTAACGTTTATTTATTTTTGAGACAGGGAGAGACAGAGCATGAACAAGGGAGGGTCAGAGAGAGGAAAACACAGAATATGAAGCAGGCTCCAGGCTCTGAGCTGTCAGCACAGAGCCCGACACGGGGCTAGAACTCACGGACCGCGAGATCATGACCTGAGGCGAAGTCGGCCGCCTAACTGACTGAGCCACCCAGGCGCCCCTGAAGTTTGTTTTATATTGTAGTTAACCTCTCTGAAATTGGCTTACTACCCCTGTCCTGCCCACCTCCCTAGTTCAGTGTTTCCCATTCCCATTTTATTTGCCATGAACCACATAGAAAATAATGAATTTGTATGGCACCCTGGGATAAGTGGATGGGTCTATTCATGATGAAGGAAATTAACCTGGGGACTTAGGTCACAACATGTCCTGCTTAGTGACCCCAGGGGGACTCAGCTTGGCATATCTGGAGCCTATGGCATACTAACTAGAAAGCTCTGCCAGAGGCAGACACGTTTCTTCCTTAGCATATGATGAGAGGACAGTCATGCCCCTTCTCCTGGGCACAGATGATTGCATTCTTGACCAAAACAAAGCTAATCATATTTTCTCTCCAAGGAATATGAATGTGAATATAGAGACCCTTGTTAGTTGGCATAGGGCTCTTGAGCTGAGAGACCACATACCATAGGACTAACGTGGCCATGTGTCTTGCAAGAAAGAGAAAGCTGGTCTGCAGAGAAGTGACAAATAAAATGCTCAAAGAGCATCATATAATACATGACCTAAGACTTAGAGAATTCCTCTCTTTTTCATTTTATGGAAAAATTTAAATCTAGAGAAAAGTAGAGAAGATAATAAAACAAATCCTTAGGTATTCATATCCAGATCCAACAATGATCCATTCATGACCAATCTTGTTCATCTATATGCCCATGAATTATTTCTCCCTTTCTTGAATTATTTTGAAACAAATCACAGATACCCATAGCATATCATCCTTAAGTATTTCTGTATTTACCTCTAAAAATGACTAATACTCTGATAAAATATAAATCAACCCTAATTCCTTGATATCATCAATTATCTAGGATTATATATTTCTCCAAATGTCTTATAAATGCTGTAATTATTTCAGTGTGTGTACTTAAACTAAAATCCAAATAAGACTACACATTATGATTAGTTTGTTTTACTCTTTGGTTCCCTCTCCCCTCTCCAATGCCCCTCTTGCTTCCCCCTCCCCCTCTCCCTCTTAATTTCCTCTTAATTTGCTAGATCCAGCTCACAGAACTCAGAGAAACATTTTACTTACTGGACCACTGATATGTTATAAAAGGATATAATTCAAGAATAGCCAGATGGAAGAGATGCATAGGGAAAGACATGAGAAAGCGTTCAGAGACTCCACTCCCTCCCCATTCTCTCCCATCTTCATATGTTTACCAACACAGAAGTGCTCTGAACCCCAACCTTTGAGGGTTTTTTTGGAGGATTCATTACATAGGTGATGTATATGGGAAGGAATGAGGAGACAATCTTAATCAATGAGGTTAAGCAAAAATTCTGTAGAAATTATAAGTATGAATTTTATATACATATAAATATTTTATATTTACACATATTTTCTGTTTCCATTGAAAGGCCTAGAAACTATGAGAAACTCAAAAGCACCCTTGGCACCCAGATTGAGTTTCTAAATACCATTCCCCACTGAAAGAAATAAGAATTTCTTAAAGAAAATGACTATGGAGCTAATATCCAAAGTATGGAGAGGGCTTAAAGTTGTTAGAAGCAGTTAGTTAGGTTCTTATTTTTTTTAATGTTTTATTTATTTTTGAGAGAGAGGGAGCACGCACAAGAGTAGGGGTGTGTAAGTGGGAGAGGGAGACAGAGGATCCAAAGTGGGTCGGTTCTATGCTGACAACAGAAAGCCGGAACCAGGGCTGAAACTCAAAAACCGTGAGATCATGACCTAAGCTGAAGTTGGATGCTTCACCGACTGAGCCACGCAGGCATGCTAAAGCAATTAGTTAGGTTCTAACAGGATGCCTGGAAGCCACCAAACAGGAAGTCATGGCTAAAGTCAAAGGCCTATCCTGGCAGCACAGCAAAACAAAGCCATAAGAAACCAGATCAAACCAGACAGGCCCAAGATGGTTGACAAAGTCTCCTCCCTAAGGGTGCCATGACAGAAAACCCCTGATCAAATAAGGAAGAAAAGGTATATAACCCACATTCCTGGAAGAGACCACCCTGCTTCCAAGAAAATCTCCACCTTCAAGTAATGAATATTCCACCCCTTTGTTAACAACTGTCAATTAAAGATAGAAATCCAAACTCCAGTGGGCATAGTTCCCCTTTAAGCTCACCCACTCTCGCAACTAAAGAGTGTACTTTTACCTTAATAAACCCTCTTGTTTGTGCTGCTCATCTGCCGTGTTGTTTGTCCTTGAATTCTTTCTCATGATGAGACCAACAGGCCTCAGCAATATCTTTTGGATGGGCTATGTCAGAGCCTGACGTATCCCTAGTCCACCCACCAACAAAGTTATACCAACATAATAAACTGTTAAGAGCTAATGTGGACACAGCTCCTGTAAACAGCAGAAGTGAGTCAGGCTGTCCCTGCGATATGTTTCCCGATTCCTGTGTGGCTGTCAGTATTGGGGCCAATCATAATAGCTGAGGCAATGGTGTGAGCCCTTCCACTTGTTCCTGAGCTTTCCCCAAGAGACCCAAGCTCACACGTGTCGTACTGAGGGGTGACAGTCTGTGGAAGAGTTGCAGGAGAAATCCAACTTGGGGAGAGAGAGAGACTCCAAACAAGACCCTCAAGGCATCTCAAAGCTCAGACTATCTGAAACAGGAAGAGCGCAACAAAGGAAGGTATGTAGTTCAGACAAGTAAGATGGCAGACCCTCTCTGAATAGGGCCAGAAATTCTGAATTCTGCAAGCTGGTTCTGCTCAAGATAGATGTTTCCAGGGGCGCCTGGGTGGCTTGGTCGGTTAAGCATCCGACTTCGGCTCAGGTCATGATCTCGCGGTCCGTGAGTTCGAGCCCCGCGTCGGGCTCTGTGCTGACGGCTCAGAGCCTGGAGCCTGTTTCAGATCCTGAGTCTCCTTCTCTCTCTCTGCCCCTTCCCTGATCATGCTCTGTCTCTCTCTGGCTCAAAAATAAATAAACGTTAAAAAAATTAAAAAAAAAAAAAGATAGATGTTTCCAATATTTAAGAGCCACTTAGAAAAGACAGGTTTGTTAAACATTTGAAAAGGTGGAACCATAGCCAGAAGCTAGGTATCTGGGGTCAGCGGTGCTCTAGGTTTTAAAATCATGCTTCCTTATAATTCACACTGTTATTTATTTATAAAATACATAAATGTTCTCCTGTACCAAGATATTATATACATTATTAAATGTTTACAAAAATAGAAATTGAAAAAGATGGGATAAAAATAAAAATATAAAAAGAAGGGTTAACCTGGAGCAAAGGAGAAATTAAGGGTAGGTCACAAATTCATTTACTAGTTTATTCAGCAGCTATTCATTGAATGCCTAATGTAAGCCAGGTTCAGTTTTTATACTTCAGATACGTTTGTAAACAGTGTAGAAAAAAATCCCTGCCTCTGTGAAAATTGCACTCTAGCAGATGGAAACAGACAAGATAAATGACTAACATAAATAAGAAAATAATAGGGGATGCTGGAAACCGCACAGAATCAGGACTGAGGCATAAAGGAGGACTGAACACATGCACCTAATTTTGCTCCCTCTTGCAACCCACAAAAACTATAGTTAACTTTTTTGGTTTTGTTTCATTTTTTTTAAAGTGACAAAACCCACAAGATTAAGAAGAAGGGGGACAGCAGTGTGATAACATCCTGAAGGCTGGAAAGTGGATGTGGTCATTTCCACTGCAGATCTAACAGACCTACATCCTGAGCCAGAAACTAGGAGAGCACTGCACTGCAACCAGATCTCCAGCACTGAGCAGCCATTGCACCACATCCTCTAGGTCCAGGGGTGAAGGGGTGCTACTAAAACAGGAGGGTTAGGCAAAAAAAATGTATAAGAAACAGAGTCCCTATACCCCCTCCCTCATCCCATGACATTGGTCAACTGTCCCTTACCGATCCCAACAAAAATTTCTTCTCTGGAGAAGATAAAACACATGATCATAAGAAAGACTTCAAACAACAGGACATCACTTCTGCAATCAAGTGGACTTTTTCAAGCACACAGCTGCTATACCTATGAAACTCTCATGGCAAGAGCTAGGACCAGATTCATTTAGGACTCTCCCAATGCCCTGTAGAGGCCTAACCCATGCTAGGAGTTCGGACTCTATGTGGTGGGACACAGACAAGAAGAAACTTTCTAGGTCACTTGATTCTTTCCAACCCCAAGATCCTGAATTTGGAAATGCCAGTGGTATTGAGCTACAAGGATCTGTCCTGTGTAGTGAGTGTCACACTCTCCTAGAACTATCATGGGTTCTACTGAGAGCTCTCACTGACTGGCGTTTATGTTAATTCTGGCAGGACCAGGATGACCTGTCCTCTCTAATGTTTTCCAATAGCTCAGCAGGATGGGTATAAAGGAAAGGAGGGGGAAGAAAGTATTTCTGGAGGGACTTCAAAATAATTGGATCTTGGGGACATAATCCCAGATGTATAAAGTTTCTAAACTTTGTCACTTCAGTTTCTAAACTTTAAATCACTTCAGGGACTAGAATAATCCCAATAGCGGGGTGGAATTTAACTGGCTTCATGTACGTAATACATGGTCCTTTGTGGATTTTACCCAAACCCAGAACGAAGACCAGAAAACTTAGCTCTCATCCATTTCAGGTGCTAACTCCTCTGTCTGCTACTTTCAGATCAGATTGGCTATGTTCAGCCTCTGGACTATTCCAAGACCTCAGAAAAGTGGTGTTCTTTATTGACCTGTTTACAGAAAAGGTAAGAGAGAATTTGTAAAAGAATATGTAAACTCTTGTGAGCCCAGCCCAATTCCTGGCTTCATTCCTTGTGACTAAGTGGCATGGGGTGAACTTGAAGGAAAGAGAGAAGGACATCTTAGTGGTGGGACAGAAAGTGAAGAATGAGGAATTCATGAGATCATTTTGTCCCTGGATAGAATATCTCTAAATATATCCCATTCCAAAGAGCATATTAGGAAAACAGAGGCCCAGAGAGGAAAAGGGAGTTGATAATCCCCATACATTGAGTGACTGGTGAAGTACAATTCTTTTGGTAAGTGCTCCAAAGAGTTTGGCAGGTGAGTGAAGGAATGCATGAATAAATATCCCAGGGGCCTGTGGACTGTGAGAGAGAACTAAAAAAGAGGAGGAAATTCGTATCTAAAATTGCTTGGATCAGCAATTGAGAATGAAGATCTGTTATTTCCACCAGACTTATGTCCCAAAAGAATAAAAATTCATACAAATGGAGTATAGCACTTCTCACAAAATTGATTAAAATGGATCAGCCACACATGGTATAGCCTGAAGTAAACATGTGATGTTAATCTTAAATGTGATTCAGAAAATTAAATCCAATTTTGTGAAATGTCAAACACCTCCATGGGTAGCCAAATATCACAAAGTAGATTTTGACTAATTTCTCTGCATTTTATTAGAACAATGTAAAGAGACCCCCAGATTGCCAAGGCTGTTCTCCAGCTGCTCAGCAAGGCAAGTTTCCTCACTGGCTTTCTGGCCACTTTAGGCATCAGAGAATCATGAAGTTGGCTTTCTGAGGGGAGATACACCATGGAGAGATCCAATTGGACTTCTCCTGTGATGGGGTTCATTCTCCTGGGCCTCTCAGCCCACCCAAAGCTGGAGAAAACGTTCTTTGTGCTCATTTTACTGATGTACCTGGTGATCCTGCTGGGTAATGGGGTCCTCATCCTGGTCACTGTGTCTGTCTCCCGCCTGCACATGCCCATGTACTTCTTCCTGGGGAACCTCTCCTTCCTGGACATCTGCTATACAACCTCCTCAGTCCCCCTCATTCTCGACAGCTTCCTGACCCCCAGGAAAACTGTACCCTTCTCAGCCTGTGCTGTGCAAATGTTTCTTTCCTTCGCCATGGGAGCCACAGAGTGTGTGCTTCTGGGCATGATGGCATTTGATCGCTATGTGGCCATTTGTAACCCTCTTAGGTACCCTGTGGTCATGAGCAAGGCTGTCTACGTGCCCATGGCTGCCAGCTCCTGGGCAGCTGGAAGCACGACCGCCATGGTGCAAACATCCTTAGCAATGCGATTGCCCTTCTGTGGTGACAACGTCATTAACCACTTCACCTGTGAGATCTTGGCTGTCCTGAAGTTGGCCTGTGCTGATATCTCCATCAATGTGATCAGTATGGCAGTAGCCAATGTGATCTTCCTGGGGGTCCCAGTTCTGTTCATCTTTATCTCCTACATCTTCATCCTCACCACTATCCTGAGGATCCCCTCAGCTGAGGGGAGGAAAAAGGCCTTCTCCACCTGCTCTGCCCACCTCACAGTCGTGGTCATCTTCTATGGGACTATCCTTTTCATGTATGGGAAGCCCAAATCCAAGGACCCCCTGGGGGCAGACAAGCAGGACCTTTCAGATAAGCTCATCTCCCTCTTCTATGGGGTGGTGACCCCCATGCTCAACCCCATCATCTACAGCCTGAGGAACAAGGACGTGAAGGCCGCTGTGAGGAACCTGGTATTTCAGAAACACTTCATCCAGTGATGGTGGAAGGGTCATGATAGATCTCTGTTATGTAATTTCTCTCACCTAAGTGTCTCAGGGGATAAGAAAAAGGGCCAATTTCATCAAGGGTACATAGACAAAACTAATGACACAGAAGGCTTTATATGAATAGGAAGCATTTAATAGGACTTTTCTACCCCATTCTATAAGCAACTCTACAAAAGTATATGCCATTGGTCAAGCCTTATAGTTATCTATCTCTGTGATGCATTACTGAACTTATTGATGTCCAGGAAAGTAACTTTTCCAGTTTTATTTTTAACTGACAAAAAGCTCTAGTCTAGGGGTACCTGGGTGGCTTCGTCGATTGATTTCATTTCAATTCAAGTCATGATCTCACAGTCTGTGGGTTTGAGCCCTGTGTCAGGCTCTTTGCTGACAGTGTGGAGCCTGCTTGGGATTCTCTCTCCCTCTCTCTCTGCCCCTCCCCAGCTTATGGGCTCTCTCTCTCAAAATAAATAAACAAACATTAAAAAAAAAAAAGCTCTAATCAATAGATCTGTAATTCATTTGCTCCTTGGCCTCTTTCTTTGAACATATTTGGATGGGTCCTTGATTCATGTTACCTTTCAACACATCTTACTCTATATTAAACAAAAGTAATATTTTTATCTTTATCCTCATTGTTTCTTTCTCCTTATTTTCATATTAATTCCTCAAATTGTTTCCTGAATTGTTCTCTTCCTACATCTCCATAATTAACCTCTTATCCTTAATCATAGTCCCTACCAGAAAATCATTCACACTTTTGGAGCAAAGAAGAGGGTGAGTAGGTTGTGGCAAAACTGATACCAGGGTCAAAGGCTCTGGCCTTTTTTCTTTCCCCTTTTTGAAGAAGTTATTCACCCCTGGCTTCTGTCCCTGGATAGCAGTGGCCTCCCATAGGTCATCAGAGTGATTTGGAAACAGAGATGTATTTAGGAGAATCAAATGAATTCTATTAATTTCCTGACCTAGCTTGACCAACCATGCAGCCAAGTGACCATCGTGGCATGACACTACATGGCAGCCAGATGGAGAAGAAGGTGATGTTCACCAGGAGACATCTAAGAGTCATCCACATGATTGGTGAGGAATTCCAAGCCAGTTCCCAATAGTCATCAATCTACAAGTCCAGCTAAAAGAATGAGTGGAATAGAAAACTTCTGTTAGCTCACATGAACTTTTAATCCAATAAGGAGGAAATAAACTAACCATAAAACAAACAGCCTTTGCTGACAGAGTTATTGCAAAAAGATAGTTAAGCGCAGTGAAGAAAAGTCTCAGTGGAACTCGGGAGGCTACAGAGTCAATAAAACAAAAGCAGTTTGCCAAAGAGAAGCTAAAAGAAAAGGTGACTGGGAGATAAAAACATGACCCTAGGGGGAAAAATCCACATTATTTATCAAATAAAATTCAGTAGAAAGTATTTAAAAGTAGATAAAACAATGCTTAAAATGAATTTTTACATTAAAAATAACTTAAATTTCTCTCCTAGTCTTCAGAGGGAAAAAAAAGGGAGGGTTCAGTTATTCGAGAAAAGATGAGAGACATAAAAGATAGACCAAGGGGATCCATTATGTAATTCTTGAGGAGAAAACAGAGCAGATAAAAAGTAAATAGTAATTAAGGAGGAGAAAAAACATTCTGCTGAACAGATAAAAGTTTCATTCATAAAAGTTTCATGAATCACCACGTAAGAATTGTAGCAAAAGACACACCTATATACAGTCGATACAAGGATAATTTTTGATTCTCATCTATGTTAAAATAATTCTATAGACTTTTCCACAGGAGAAAAGCATATTTTCTAACAAGGGATAGGAATCTGGCTGCCATTGGCCTGCTTTTCCGTCACCCTAAATGTAGATGCCAGTGGAACAAGGTTTTCTGAGTTCTCACAGAAATGGGCTGTGGGTCCTGAATTCTATGCACCCTGACCATTGCACAAATGTAAGACTTGAAAAGACATTTTTGGCACGTGCACACACAGAAAGCACGTACCCCTATAATCTCTTTCTGAAAAAGAAGTTTTATTTATAAAGTTCTCCCAACAAATGGTTTAAAATAAATAATTGAACGAATGTGACAGATATGGTATGTAAGACGCTAATGATCAAATGCTTAAGAATAATAAAGTCTAATGAACTCTTGATACCAAATTTGCCAAGACAAATATATGAATTATTAGAAAACACATAGAGGGAAACACTGATAACAAAGCAATGGTATAACTCCAGTTACAATTCTAGATGACTTTATTAAGCTGAGAAATTAAGAAAGAGAAGTAAAGGTACAACCCATTTAAGGTTTCATCTTATGAAGGATGTATCAGGAAGGGGAATCTTATAAGTATAATTCACTGCATCGATACTGAAATACAACAAGTCTTAATATGCTTGTTGAAATTTTAAGAAAGACCAGTAGAAAAGCATTAGGATGAAGACTTTTGAAAGAATTAGAGGATTGTGAATGAACAAAAAAAAGTTGATCAAATGAAAAAAAGTCATTTATTGAATCTGAGTAGATTAAAATCATTGTATATTAAACAAATGATACACATTACCCAGTTTTTAAAGGAGTTTCAGGGTTTCTAACATTAGGAATGTTAGATCTATTGCAACCATTTTATTAATAGATTCAAGCAGAAAAAGTGATCTCATTGACAAATGTTGAGAAGTCATTTGATAACATTTAATATTTATTTCTGACTTTTTAAAAGTAGAGACTTGAATAGAGGAAACCACCCCTGACATGAAAGAAAATATCAGAACATCGGCCTGTACCATGTCTACAACTTGGATTAGAACACCCGCTTTCAATGTCTACATCATTCTGCAGAGCCTAGCTAATTAGATGAGACCAGAAAAATAAAGGACAAAAATAATGAAAAGAAGAAAAAAAAAAAAGAAGACTATTCACAGACATTGTTCAGCTACAAAAATCTTAATCAAATGTCAAAGCTACTAGAAGTAGTAAGAAAGTACACTAGAGTGGTTGTACATAATTCACAGCAGTCACAAAAATTTTTAAATACCTTGGGAAAATATATAAAGACGTATGAAAGAACTATATGAATATCATGTATTTATAATCACACACGAACAGAAGAAATAAAGAAACAGTTTCATTTTGGAGGAAGGAAGTGCCCTGAATGTAAGCTTTAGGACATTTAACTATCCTCCAAGTGCTCTCATTCAAAGCCTTTCTCCCCCCTTGCCAACAGGTTGGGATGAGCCATGCTCCATTCACTTTCCCATCCCTAGAGCAAGCACATGCTGTTAGTTGGGAAAGAAGGTTCAAGCTCAGGGCTTGGAGGCAAAGGTGAAGGCTCACTGACCTAAAGATTACAGAAGCAAAGAAAACCAGCCTCAACTCAGCCCTGCTTTTGGAGATAACCAAGGAGTCTAGAACAGACCACTGACAAATGGAGGTTTTCAGAGCTCTGCTTATGTGCTGATTAATTTCCACCTCATTACAACCAGTGACCATTTATCTCAGGTTAGGATGATGTCTTAAATCTTCAAGAGATTACAGCAGCCAATGAAAGTTATTACAAACATGATCAAATCAAGCAACACAGATAATCACAGATAACAGGTCAAGAATGTAATCACCCAAATAGCTTAAATCAGAGCATTTCAGATGCTGGACTGCAGGAAAGGACCAGGTGTGGAAGCAGGACCTGACTGCTTCTTCCAACAGAATGCCAGGAAGGAATGTAGGAGTGGGGGAGGGGTTGCAGAGATGCTGTCCCAGCTGCAGGTTCCATGCTTACCTTTGGTGTTTGCAGAGTTGAACTGAGTGTCCCTCAAAATTCTTTAATGGTATCAAGGTAAGTATTATGAGGGTCAAACAAAATTTGATCCATACCCAGATTTGGCTAAAGGTTGCAAATTTGCAATGTCCACTATAAGCACTCATAAGACACACCTGAACCCCCTAAGAATGCCATCACAGAGGTCAGCTATATCCTGTACTGTGCACCTATTATTTTGGGTATTGGGGGGAACTGCTCACTCTCACTCTTATGTGATTCTAATGAGGCTGCCAATCATAGTACACCAGCTCTTGGCACAGCAATCGGGTCGAATGGAAGTCATGTAACCTAAGTCAAACTAACCGGAGCCATTCCTCAGGAAATTTCTAATTGGAGCATGCAGAGAAAGGGTCTTGTATTAGCTTTCTATGCTGCATGGAGGATCATCACTAACTTAGTGGCTTAAAACAACACACATTTATAATCTTGCAGTTTTGTAAGTCAGGAGTTCAACCAAGTCCTCCACAAGACTGCAGTGTAGGTGTTGGCCAGGGCTCAGTTCTCACCTGGAGACTCAAACAGAAGAATGTGAATTAGGCTCTTGACAACTCTCTTCCCTATCACATGAGGAAATCTGTCCACCAGCGTTTAAAGTGAAGCCAGGAAAAACAAGTAGAGATAAGAAACAGATGGAGAGACCCAGGGTCCTAATGACATGTAGAGTCCCTAATTCCAGCTATGCCTGAGACTGAATCCACCCTTGAACTTCTCAGTTGTATGAACATTAAAGTTCTTTTAGGGATTAAGCCAGTTGGAATAAGTTTTCTATCTAGCAGCCTAGGAAGTCTTAACAATTACAAAGCCCAGAGAAAAGCATCTTTATATGGTCTCCCTCTCTTGCTGACCACTGCATTCTCCACCTGCAATTCTACATTTATATAACATGGTAGGTCATTCTCGGTTGAGATACAAGAAACTGCAAACCAGTCTTGGTCAAATCCCAGGCTCTTTTTCAAATAAAAGAAAAGGAATAAACTCCTTTCAGGCCTATACTATCCATGAACATAGATGCAAAATCCTAAATTGAATGTGGCATCAGAGGAGGCTGAGCAAGGACATGGGACTTTTTTTTTTTAACATTTATTTTTGAGAGACAGAGAGAGAGCACGAGCACAGGAAGGGCAGAGAGAGAGGCAGACACCGAATCCAAAGCAGGCTCCAAGCTCTGAGCTGTCGGCACAGGCCCGGCATGGGGCTCAAACTCACAAACTGCAAGATCATGACCGAGCCGAAGTCGGACGCTTAACCAACTGAGCCACCCAGGCGCCCCAGAGACATGGGACTTTTATCTCCGTTAAGTTGTAAAAAAATCTCCACTTTGCAGTATCAGTGGAGAGCATGTGGGAAGCCTAGACTTTTATCCCCAACCCTGCATAATGAGGTGCCCCTTTTCCTTCCCACTTGGGTGGTATCAGAGAGGGTCTAAAGGAGAGTCAGGACTTGTGCCTATGGTAATGAGGCCACCCTTCTTATGGTGTCAGTGGAGGACATGGGAGTAGTAACTATATACCCTTGCCCCTGCCAGCCAGGAAGGAATCAATCAGCAGAGCCCTAGTGGGGAGCTGAAATTCATCCTCTCTAGCAGCAAGGGGGATCTCCTCCACCAGGGAAGGACAGGCTGGTTCAATAAGCAAAGATCAGTCCATGCAATCTATCGTATTAACAAGCTAAATTAAAAAAAAAAAAACTGACATGAGTGAAACAGGAAAAGCATTTGAAAAACCAATGCCCGAAAACATGAATAGACACTTCTCTAAAGAAGACATCCGGATGGCCAACAGGCACATGAAAAGATGTTCAACGTCGCTCCTTATCAGGGAAATACAAATCAAAACCACACTCAGATACCACCTCACGCCAGTCAGAGTGGCCAAAATGAAGAAATCAGGAGACTATAGATGCTGGAGAGGATGTGGAGAAACAGGAACCCTCTTGCACTGTTGGTGGGAATGCAAATTGGTGCAGCCGCTCTGGAAAGCAGTGTGGAGGTTCCTCAGAAAATTAAAAATAGACCTACCCTATGACCCAGCAATAGCACTGCTAGGAATTTATCCAAGGGATACAGGAGTACTGATGCATAGGGGCACCTGTACCCCAATGTTTATAGCGGCACTCTCAACAATAGCCAAATTATGGAAAGAGCCTAAATGTCCATCAACTGATGAATGGATCAAGAAATTGTGGTTTATATACACAATGGAATACTACGTGGCAATGAGAAAAAATGAAATATGGCCTTTTGTAGCAACATGGATGGAACTGGAGAGTGTGATGCTAAGTGAAATAAGCCATACAGAGAAAGACAGATACCATATGGTTTCACTCTTATGTGGATCCTGAGAAACATAACAGAAACCCATGGGGGAGAGGAAGGAAGAAAAAAAAAAAAAAAAAAGAGGTTAGAGTGGGAGAGAGCCAAAGCATAAGAGACTGTTAAAAACTGAGAACAAATTGAGGGTTGATGGGGGGTGGGAGGGAGGGCAGGGTGGGTGATGGGTATTGAGGAGGGCACCTTTTGGGATGAGCACTGGGTGTTGTATGGAAACCAATTTGACAGTAAATTTCATATATTAAAAAATAAAAAATAAAAAATAAATAAATAAATTAATTAATTAATTAAAAAAAAGAAAAACCAATGCCCATTCATGGTGAAAAACAAACAAACAAACAAACAAACAAACAAAACCTTTCAGCATTGAATTGGAGGTCCCAGCCAGTGCAGTAGGGCAAGACACAAGTCTAACAATTTTGAAGGAAGAAAAAAACTTTCATTGTTCACTGGTGTTATTATTGCCTACTATATAGAAAATCTAAAATAACTTGAAGATATATTATAAATATTTAAAAGAGTTGGGGCGCCTGGGTGGCTCAGTCAGTTAAGCATCTGGCTTCAGCTCAGGTCATGATCTCGCAGTTTACGAGTTTGAGCCCCACACTGGGATCTCTGCTGACAGCTCAGAGCCTGGAGCCTGCTTCAGATTCTGTGTCTCCCTCTCTCTCTGCCCCTCCCTCACTCAGGCTCTGTCTCTCTCTAGCAAATAAATAAAACCATTAAAAGAATTATATATATATATATATATATATATATATATATATATATATATATAAAAAGAAGGGGCGACTGGGGGGCTC
>NC_064807.1:56207626-56216956 GCF_023721935.1 Panthera uncia | reverse complement strand
AAAAGAAGGGGCGCCTGGGTGGCTCAGTCGGTTAAGCGTCTGACTTCGGCTCAGGTCATGATCTCACGGTCTGTGAGTTCGAGCCCCGCGTCAGGCTCTGTGCTGACAGCTCAGAGCCTGGAGCCTGTTTCAGATTCTGTGTCTCCCTCTCTCTGCCCCTCCCCTGTTCACGCTCTGTCTCTCTCTGTCTCAAAAATAAATAAACGTTAAAAAAAAAAAAAGAATTTTATAAATATTTAAAAGAGTTTAGCAAGGTTCCTCAACACTAAATCAATATACAAAAACAAATATTGTATTTCTATATTCTACCAACAGATTATGAAATATTTTTAAAGACATAAAGAAATATAAATATATGTATTGGGGTGCCTAGGTGGCTCAGTCAGTTAAGCATCCAACTTCAGCTCAGGTCATGACCTCATGGTTCATGGGTCCGAGCCCTGTTTTGGGATCTGTGCTGACAGGTTGGAGCTTGGAGACTGTTTCGGATTCTGTGTCTCCCTCTCTTTCTGCCCCTCCCCCACTCATGTTCTGTCTCTCTCTCTCTCTCTCTCAAAAATAAATAAGCATTTTAAAAAATTAAAAAAATATATATGTATTTATATATTTAAATATAAAAAATTAATATATTTATGTTAAAATATAAATATCCTCATACAGGGTTAAATCTGACAAAAGATCTCCAAGACCTTCATGCATAAAAGTATAAATTATAACATGTTTTGAACAATATTAAAACAGAGAAATATTTCCATTTAATGGGTTGGAAAATTCAATATTATGGAGATATTAGTTCCCCTCAAATTGATCTATAGAATAAATGTAAAACCAATTTATACATTCCTAAAACAATTACTGTAGAATTCAAGAAGTTGGGTCCATAATTTATATAGAAGAACAACGAACTAAAAACAGCCATCACACATTTGAAGAAGTATTGGGTGGGGATAAAGGGACTCACCCTACAAGATATCAAAGTATACTAAAAAGCAATATTAATTAGGGCAGTGTGGCATCAACACAGGAACAGACAGGTAAGCCATTTGGAAAAGAATAGAGATCCCAGAAATGAACCCTTTCATGTTTGGACATTTGATGTATAACCGAGAGGCTATTACAGATCACTAGAGAAAGGCTGGGTCACAGATGTAGGCAGGACAATTGGACGTATGTGTACCAAGAAGAAGTATACAAAATATTTATAGCAGCATTCAACTAGGAGGCAACCCAATTATCCTTTGAAGTAGAATGTATAAATAAACTGTGCTGCATTCATATAATGGAATTTAGCAATACAAATTAATGAATTTAGCTACACTTGTAAATATGAATGAGCCTCACAAACATGATATTGACAGAAGAAGCAAGTTAAAAAGAATAACTACAAGCAATTGAATTGATACGGAGTTTAGAAAGAGGAAAGCCTAAACTATACTGTTTAAGGATGTATACACAGATGATAAAACTCATGAAAAACGAGGAAATGATTATAACTAAAATTGGAATGTGGCTGTCTCTGGGAGGAGAGGGAGAGGATGGACAGGGAAAGAATACCCAGGGAGCTTCCAAGTTACTGGCAGTGTTCTACTCCTTAAATTAGGAGATCATTGCTTTCTTTTATTCTTTCAATTAAAAATATGTGTTTTATATACTTTCATATGCATTTACATGTGTGTGCTATATTTCACATTTTAAATTGTTTTAAATATCTAAAGTATTAAATAGTACAATGTGATATCACTTCTCATCTTTAATTTTTTTTTTAACGTTTATTTATTTTTGAGACAGAGAGAGACAGAGCATGAACGGGGGAGGGTCAGAGAGAGAGGGAGACACAGAATCTGAAACAGGCTCCAGGCTCTGAGCTGTCAGCACAGAGCCCGACATGGGGCTCGAACTCACGGACCGTGAGATCATGACCTGAGCCGAAGTCGGCCGCTTAACTGACCGAGCCACCCAGGCGCCCCCACTTCTCATCTTTAAATTGGCAAAGACCAAAAGAAGTTCTTGAGAGAGCAAAGTAATATGTTATCAGAGGGTGGAAAACAGACATTCTCATAAGCTGATGGTAGGAATTTGTAAACTTGTCAATATTACAAATGTACATAAACAAGTATGTTTTTACCACATGTGCTAAATTATGAATATGCAAAGATATTTGTTGTAACATTGACTGTAATAGCATAAGATGGGGAAAAACTGGAAGATCTAAAAGTCTATCAATATTAGATTGGTTAATTAAATGATGACACATTCTTAACACTGGAATACATACAGCCATTTAAAAGAATGAGGCAGGGATGCCTGGGTGGCTCAGTTGATTGAGTGTCTGACTTTGGCTAGGTCATGATCTCACAGTTTGTGGGTTTGAACCCTGCTTTGCACTGACAGATTCTCTGTTTCCCTCTCTCTGTGTCCCTCCTCCACTCATGTTATCTCTCTCTCTCAAAAATAAATAAACATGAGAAAGAGAAAGAAAGAAAGAAAGAAAGGAAGGAAGGAAGGAAGGAAGGAAGGAAGGAAGGAAGAAATATAAAACATGTATAAAAATGATATATTTTCCAGATATATAGCTCCAATATATATTAACTGAGAAAATCATGATATTAAAACAGTGTATATTTGTGCAAAATTTGTCACTGTCTTCATATCTTGCTTTTCTCACTGATCAATATCCATAGAATATTTCTGGGAAAAAAAGGCATACAAGAAATTGCTAATATTGGTTGTCCCAAAGGAACATAACTAGGTGACGAGAAAGAGACTTAATTTTTATTATACATTCTTCTATACCTTTTACATTTTGTTTCAGGTACAAGTAATGCCTACTAATGTGGTGATAATCATGAGGAAGAGGAGGAGGAGGATATCCAATGATGATAAAGAGAATCAGATCTATTGAGACTGAAATACCAGCTCTGGATTTTACAAGAGATGTGGTCTTTGCTAAACTGTTTAACTTTTTAAATTAAAAATTTTTAAGTTATGGGAGAAAGTATTTGCAAACAACATATTTGATAATATATTCGGTTAATATCCAAAATATATAAAGAACACATATAACTCAACATCAAAAAAACTCCCACAAATAATTGGATTAAAAGTGGGCAGAGGACCTGAATAGACATTTCTCCAAAGATGGCCTACAGATGGCTAACGGACACATGAAACAATGCTCAACATCACTCATCATCAGGGCAATGCAAATTAAATCCACCATGAGATACCACCTCACACCTGTCAGAATGCCTAGGATCAAAAAGACAAGAAAAGACACCTGCTGGAGAGGAAGTGGAGAACGTCTTAAAACCAGTGTTTGTGAAGCGTTCGTCACAGTGACTGGCACAAGGGAGCCGCTCAACGAACGCAGCCAATCCTGCTACTGCTGTTAGACATTTATCCTGCTTCCCCATTCTGGATATCTAGGACTTCGACATAGGGACAAAGTACGCCGTCCCTGAATCGAGCACTGGCTTCTCTGAGACCCCAGGGAAAGCTCTGGAAGAAGCCAGCATCTGCTGTATGCTCTTGTCCATCTCCCCATGACCGTGTCCCAGTCGTTACCTCTAATTGGGACAGGGTGTGTGGTCCCTGGAGGCCCCAGGTATGCTTAGGGCCTGTACCCTGTGCACATTTGACATTCCAAACTTTAAATTGCTTCTGGGACTAACAGAGTCCCTGTAGAGTTCACAGCTGCTGCCCGAGGACTCCTTTCACTGCTGGGGAAGATGTACCATTGGGATTTCTGTGTCTCAGACCAGGATGACATGTGTTCTCCACAAAGAGTCCTTAGCTGAGACACGCGGTCAGCCTGCACAGCTAGGAGGAAGGATGGGAGAGAAACACCAGCAGGGGCTAACATTGCCGTAGGGATTTAGCGGAGAGAAGAAGAAAGAGGGTCTCAGAGGTCAAGGAAATCCAGCAGGGGAGTGTCTGGGGTCTTTCTCTGGCATCCAGGGTCTGGCCCAGGGCACAGTGTGGAGTTGAGAACTGTGTCTGGGATCAGGAGACTCAGACAAGTGGCTGCAAGCAGGATGCAGGTAGGGAGCACTGGGCTGTGGTGGGGACAGAAGTGGTGGCCATGACTTTTGCCGAGCATTTTCCAAAGATGGACTTTCCTCCTCACCCTGCCTCTGCTCTAAGAAACTTCCAGCTGCAACTGACTATGAGCAGCAGATGCTGGAGCGGGAAGGAGCAGCTGAGGCTAAGCCCAGGCAGTCCCTCGTGCTCTACAGAGCTCACCAGTGACCAAGCCCCTGCCTTGACACTGCTGCTCAGTCCTCCCCGGGAGGAGCTCAGAGCCCAGGGAAAGAGGCAGCCATGTTCCCATCCCCATCCTGCTGAGATTTCCTGGAAGACTGAGCCTTCCTCAGGGTCAGAGGGTGAGCAAGACAGGCAAGCTGGGACCCAACCCTGTCTGATTCCCATTCCGTGGCTAGTTCTTTCCATTTTTCTCACTTTCTTCCTATAGATACAGTAGTTTCCTCTTTTACACAGGGGATACATCCCAAGACCCCCAGTAGATCCCTGAAACCGTGGATAGTACTGAACCCTGTGTATACTGTTTCTTCCTATACACACATGCTTATGATGAAGTTTAATTTATAAATCTGGCACAGTGAGAAATTAACAATAACCAGTAATAAAATAGAACAATTGTAACAAAATATTATAATAAAAGTTATGTGAATGTGGTCTTTCTCTCAAAATATCTTATTATGCTGCACACTGCCCCCCTCATTCTTCTTGTGATGATGCAAGATGATAAAATGCCCACACGATGAGATGAAGTGAGGTGAGTGACCTAGGTGTTGTGAGGCTACTACCGACCTGACCATACTCAGAAAGACCATCTTCTGCTTCCAGACCACACCTGGAGGTGGTGGTGGGGCAGGAAGTGAAACTTCTGAATGCAAAATGTCGGTAAGTAAGACGGGGGGGTGGGTGAGAATTTTTTCCCCAAATACAATTTGTGCCCATAATATTAGAAAACTGGATAATACTGAAGAAGTAAAAGAGGAATGCCCTCCCCTAGTGATTCTTCTATAATTTCTTTTGAGTCACTTTTATCAACATATATTGTTCACCTAATTGAGATCATAACAGTGTGTACAATTTTGTATTCTCCCTTTGAATTTATTGTTGTAATGTAATGATGTAATAGTGTAAAAATTATAAATGTAACTTTAATGTCTAACATTCCATTATATGAAGCGGTATCATTAGGTATTTATTGGTAGACAGTTATTTTGTTTCCTATGTTCATTCACAAATATGGCTGTGATAAATGCCTTTATTGAGAGATACCGGCCCTCCACTCATTGAATCATTAGAACTTTCTCCCAGGGGTGGAACTGCTGAGTTATGTGGGCTTTCCAGGTTTTTCCTTTTCCTGGGCAAACTGCTCTCCAGAGAGGCCATAGAACAGTGTATAGAGGCAGTATGATGGTTTATGGGCTCCTAACTACCTTGTGTTCCCTTCCCTTCCTCGCTCTCCCAGGTGGACATCTGCCCGCTGGGGCTGTAGGTGTCAGAGCTCCTGGTTTTCTTCCATCCCAACTCTCCTCCAAAGCCTGATACAGCCCTATTTCCAGCTGGCCATATCTTGATGGGAGACCAAGCATTCAGATTTCCCCACCATGTGTGCTCATGAGCACACACACACACACACACACACACACACACACCATACCACACACGCAAAGGAGCAGGCAGTCACCTTCACCAAAGTCTGACAGAGTTGGGACACTCTGGGGAGCACGTGTTCAGCCTTTTCATGATGCACATGGGAAACAGGCTTAGGGACTTGCTCCAGCCACCCAGAACACCCATGTCACGGGCAGAGGCAGGTCCCAGAGCTCTGGGCTCAGTGCACAAGATCTTCCTAGTCATTCTGTTCACTCCAATTGAACCAGCTTTCATTCAGCACTGCTCCATGCTGGGCACTAGGACTTCCATGGCTGCAGCTCTCACACGGGGCAAATCCCGTGCAGCACTCATGGCCACAGCACATCGTTCACGGGCAGACGCTTCTGTGTGCACAGCCCCAGCTCGTGGGCGTAGACAGGATGGCTTCTCTAACAGAAGCCACTGCCCTTGGCCTCTGAAATCACAGCATATCCTTGTCACTATGGAATCCTGCTTGTGGCACCAACTGTAATGTTTACTTTTCATTTTCTGGAAAGGCTGGGAGAGCCACTGGGAGGAGTGGGAGATAAGCTGAGGCAGAATTCCATGGAGAAGCAGCTTACACACACACACACACACACACACACACACACACACACACACCATTGCAATTAAGAAAGAGCTATAGAAATATTATGAATGAGGATTCTGAATATAGAGTCTGGGCAGTTGCAGCTGAGAGCCTGGAAATCCTCTATACAAAGGCAGACAGGTCTTCCCATAAGCTAGCTGCTTGTGTAGAACACAAGAATGGAGGCAGAGAGCCAGAATATTACCCAAGAATAAAGTATAAACATAAAAGGACAAAGAAAAAACATTCCGTAGTCACCCCTGGCTAAGAATGTCACCAGGATTCTAATGAGCTGGGATTAGAAGTCAATGCCACATAACCTGCTGTCTGATGACTGTAGTCAGCATGGTTATTAAGAATTGTGTTAACTGGCCAGTGAGCTGCAAGTTGCCATTCCATAGTGTGGGTTCCATCACTCCAGTCAATCCTTGTGTTGGCTTCATAAAGTTCTGCCCCCTAAGGAACCTCCCCCCAATTTCTATTAGTGTGTGTGAAAATAGGCAGATCCCAGTTCAGATGACAGTCAAGTCTGTGTTGCTGAGGCTGGGCAGGCTGAGGAAGCAATCCTCGTCATGGCTGAGCCTTTACCTAAGCTTCATTCTGTCTGGATGTGGGTTAACACTTTTATACAAGTTGCTTCCAAACGTTAATAAAGTTTACAGAAGCTTAAAACTTTGCCCATTCTAAGAATTGGATCAGCTTGGGGATTCTCCTCTCTGAGAATCTAAGAGAGCCCAGATTAGGTGAAATTTCTATAGAAAGAAATAATTTACAGCATTTTCCAGCTGTTGATCATAAAACAGAGGAAAAGTCCCCTTGACTGGGGATTAGCTCTACTGGGCTCCAGTCCTGCCTCTATCAGCACCTTGCTCAGAAGACTCAGACAGGTCACACCCCTCTCTGGGCCTCAGTTGCTTTTTCTGGCCATGAGAGGATGAAACATCAGAAAAACCCCTTGCACACAGTCGGCTGGAATATTTGAGGCTTTTCCTTGGTGCTAGTCTACTCTAAGCTCTGTTGTGTTCCACCCCCGACCCTCTCTCATCTAAAAGCTAAGGACACTCCCACTTACTGTCTCTTACAGCCATTTTTATCTTACACACACATGCTCTCCTCTTATGTAGCACAGACTTGATGGCATACTAGATGCCTGAGACTCTTCTCAAGAAAGCCTGATGTGCTGCTTTTGTACTTTGCTGATGACAGAAGGGATATCACATGGAAAAAGCCAACTGGTCCTCCCCCGTGGTGGGGTTCATTCTCCTGGGACTCTCAGCCCACCCAAGGCTGGAGAAAACATTCTTTGTGCTCATCCTGTCTATGTATCTGGTGATCCTGCTGGGCAATGGGGTCCTCATCCTGGTGACCATCCTTGACTCCCGCCTGCACACGCCCATGTACTTCTTCTTGGGGAACCTCTCCTTCCTGGACATCTGCTACACAACTTCTTCCATCCCTCTAGTCCTGGATGGCTTCCTCACTCCCAGTAAAACCATTTCCTTCTCAGGCTGTGCCATGCAGATGTTCCTCTCCTTTGCCATGGGAGCCACAGAGTGTGTGCTCCTGGGCATGATGGCATTTGATCGCTATGTGGCCATCTGTAACCCCCTGAGGTACCCTGTGGTCATGAGCAGGTCTGTCTATGTATCCATGGCTGTCAGCTCCTGGACAATTGGTGGGGCTGCTTCCGTGGTACACACATCCCTGACGATTCAGCTGCCTTTCTGCGGGAACAACGTCATCAACCACCTTGCCTGTGAGATCCTGGCTGTCCTGAAGTTGGCCTGTGTTGACATCTCCATCAATGTGATCAGCATGGGAGTGACAAATGTGATCTTCCTGGGGGTCCCAGTTCTGTTCATCTCCGTCTCTTATGTCTTCATCATTGCTACCATCCTGAGGATCCCTTCAGCTGAGGGGAGGAAAAAGGCCTTTTCTACCTGCTCTGCCCACCTCACTGTGGTGGTCATCTTCTATGGGACCTTATTTTTCATGTACAGGAAGCCCAAGTCTAAGGATCCCCTGGGGGCAGACAAAGAGGACCTTTCAGATAAGCTCATTCCTCTCTTCTATGGGGTGGTCACCCCCATGCTCAACCCCGTCATCTACAGCCTCAGGAACAAGGACGTGAAGGCTGCTGTGAGGAACCTGGTGGCTCAGAAATACTTCACCCAGTGATGGAGGAGGGGTCCTCTGTGGTTCCTACCTCCAAGGGAGCAAGGGTTTTGATCATTGCAGCTGCCACTCAAAAGCCAGGTGATGTTAACTGAAATGATCTCTTGCCCTCTAGTTCATTTTAAGGGATTGCGTAACTTTTCACATTGTGTCTTCTGAGTTTTAGCCAGATATCTGAGAGCTTCAACAGATGCCAGGCAATAAATCGCT
This sequence comes from Panthera uncia, assembly GCF_023721935.1. Lineage (NCBI taxonomy): Eukaryota > Metazoa > Chordata > Mammalia > Carnivora > Felidae > Panthera > Panthera uncia. Next base: position 56,208,312 of record NC_064807.1, on the reverse strand, counting down.
AATGTAATGTACAAAGACATTCTGAACACATCCTAAAACCAAGGAGAAAGGGACCATTAGGGCAAGCCGAATAGCCCATACTGTGTCTGAGCTACACAGTCAGTACACACAGGTGAGAGGGCTCTCACAGCAACTTTTTCATCCCTACTGGACTTCCCAGGACAGCCAGGAACAAGGAGGAAGTGGACATTTTCATTATTAGACTCAGTTTGCCTGAAATACTAAGAGGAGACAAAAACAAGGTCTCCAGACAGAGGGCTTTTGAGTGGAAATAATCTAGCCTGATGAACTGAATTGCTTTTTAGCTATGAGAAAATTGAGGCTTATTTTTTCTCAATGCATTTCACATTATGAAACACTTCTTCTAAGTTAAATTCAAGGAGTGTAGAGTTTGAATTTGATGTTTACCACTTATACAATTCCCAACAGAAAAGCTAGTTTTCTGTTAGATAATAACTCAGATTCTGGAAGAGAGTGAGAGAGAGGGAGGGAGAGGAGAGGAAGGAAGGAAGGAAGGAAAGAAAGAAAGAAGGAAAGAAGGAAGGAAGAGGAAGGAAGGAAGGAAGGAAGGAAGGAAGGAAAGAAGGAAGGAAGGAAAGAAGGAAGGAAGGAAAGAAGGGAGGGAAGGAAGGAAGGAAGGAAGGAAGGAAGGAAGGAAAGAAGGAAGGAAAGAAGGAAGGAAGGAA
>NC_064807.1:56129592-56207616 GCF_023721935.1 Panthera uncia | reverse complement strand
GAAGGAAGGAAGGAAGGAAAGAAGGAAGGAAAGAAGGAAGGAAGGAAGGAAAGAAGGAAGGAAAGAAGGAAGGAAGGAAAGAAGGAAGGAAAGAAGGAAGGAAGGAAGGAAGAAAGGAAGGAAGGAAGGAAGGGAAGGAGGAAGGAAAGGAGGGAGGAAAGGAGGGAGGAAGTAAGGAGACAGATAAATAGAGGCTAAAATTATTTGAAGAGTTAGTGGGGTAAAATTTGACACATTTCTTTGTTCCAGAACTTCTCAAAGTCTTTAATATGTAAAATACACCGTGAATGTCCAAGAGATGTAAAATCTGTAGCTTTTCTGAGCCTCCATAGCTCAGCACAATAAACACTGGGAAACATTTTCTTACCTATGACCTTGGGCAGGTTGCTTAATCTTTCTCAGTCTATTTCTTCATATTTTAAAACCTAACCATTTGATTTTAGACAAATTAGATAAGATACTATATAAATGAGTACTTATTTATGGTAAACTCAATAGAACCACAGATGGTAGTGGTCGTACCATGAATGCTGCACAGTGCTGTGTACCATGTGGAAATGAGCCAGACATTGTTCCTTTCTAGAACAATAGACAGAAGATGAATGAGAGTCTCAGAGATGGTAGTAGATGGATAGAAGCAGTTTTAGGCCAAGTTATATTAAATTATATATTTAATTCTTTGAACACTGGCAGACTTACTTGAAAAGAATTTAGAAAGTGAATCCAATTTTGAGATTAGATCTTGGAAGTTTTTGCTTCAAGTGATATTTAAGTTTTATTATATTTATGAAAAGTGAATTGCATAAAGATGCATATTTTGTTAATACAATTTCACATCCTTATGTGAGTCCTGTTCCTGATTTCTACCATTACACCATTGCCAAGGATCTTGCTGTTGCAAATGCGCCCGTGACATCTAGCGGCCATTCAAGCAAACTTCAGACACTTAGCGCAGACAAACAGTATCATTGTTTGAAGAGGCTAGGGGTTTTCTTGTTCAACCCTATCTACAGGATGCATGGAGTTCCTCTCCAATGACCCTGACCCTAGTCAACCGGCGTTTGCGTGGACACCTCCAGTGACAGAGAATTCAATACTTCCAGATTCTAGCTGTTTCACTCAGCCCTAGGAAACTCTTCCTTGAATTATGCTAAACTATATCCTCCTCTAGCTTCTGCCTTTAGTCCTAATTCAGCTCTGTGCCTCTACATGAGATGCACCTAATCTCTTTCCTTCTGATATATGAAGACAGGTCTTCTGGTGCCCTGAGTCCCCTCCATCCTTACTCCAGTGCCAAAATCACCCAACTTTACCCAACTGCCAGGGGCTGAACTATACATAGAGCACCATCTAGTTTATTCCAACAATAGAAAGACTGTGAAAGTTCTGAAAATACCTTGGAAATAATAATGATGCTGCTAAGCTAACTCCATCTCCCCAGGATAGCCAAGATCAGACTGGCCAAGAGACACACTTTTGACCAAGCCCACCTTCTTGTCAGGCTGTCCTCTGCTCACTTGCTTTTCCATTGAGTAGTGGCGGCCATGTCCTTTTATATCATGAATGACATGTTCCTAATGTAAATGTTAAGTTAAAAATCATGTAAATAGTTTCCTCCAGGGATAATGGCTACTTCTACTCCCACCCTCCAATTTCACATTCCTTGCATTTCAAAGTCAGTCACTTATCTCCTGGTCCATGCTTTCAAGAAGAACAAGATGCATCAACAGTAACAAGATGACAGAAGACTGAGGAAAATTTTTCTTTGACCTAGGTCTTCAGTCTTAAAAACTATGGCTATGGTACCACACAATATAGGAATCCATCCCCCAAATGAAAAGAATCAGAATGTCTAAACTTTAAAAGATTACTGGTCTTTACCACAATGACATTTGTTTCATGGATGATTGCTGGACCATAGCTAGTGGTTGACTGGATGGCTGGGAATGCTTGGGATTAAGGGGTTTTTTTTTATCGCTTTGCAGGGGAGTTGATCACTTTGGGGGATGCCGTGGCTCTAGAAGCTTAATTAGGTTTTAGGGAAACCTTTAGGAAAGGAAGATCACTGAGTATGTCTGGATTGATGGTGATTGTATTTGGCGAGGTTGATGGAATGACTTGATTAGGTAAGAACTTTGATAAGATACATAACTCCTGGTCTAACATCAAAATAAAAAGAAAGGTTTCAACTATAAGTTTGGTCATTTTAAGAAGTAACCTTTTTGGTTTGCCAAATATAAAAACTTTGAAGTAAAAACGGGCTATGCTTAGTTATTTTTTAAAAAAATTAAAATGTTCAATTCTCTCTCCAGCCTTTCCTTGTGCTTTGGTACCTCAGCGTCAATATTCATTTCATTTGAGGCCCACCCGGTCTCTTAAAAAGCCAGCCACAAATAGCTCTCAATAGCACCTCTGGGCAGACACCAAAGAAGTAAATCTGTTCCTACGTAAAATGTAGTGGCTTGCCAATGTTTTTGCCAGTTAGGAATTATAAGAATTTAGCCATAGAATTTGAAAATAAATCGAAGTCTCTTTTTAGCCATTTTTTGTTTTTAGTACAGACCAAGATCCTATTCATTGCAAAATGTTTTCATAGGCATGAATGCTTGTGTTTGATCCAGGAATAATAAATGATTGACTGTTACCCAGCAGCAGGGTGGGGTGGGATTCCTGGCACTTTGATTTTTTTAAGCAAAGGAAAAAACAACTGAGCAGAAATTGTTCTTTCAACAGCTTTTTGTGGAAATGTAGATTAAGAGACTAGGTTTTTAAAAAATCCCTTATTGCAGTAATTACAAATACAGTTGCATGAAGCTAGTGGAAATACTGCTTGAGTCAGTATAAGTTATCTGACCTAGACGTTGCCTCGAGGGGCATCAACTAACAAGACATCTTCAGTTTATTAGCTTTTTTATCTTAATGAGTTCTGGGTTAAAATATTTTCTTCTTAAATATAAATATTTGCTTTTGCTAAAGCTAATTTGAAATTCTTTGGTGTTGACTTGAGTATGCACAGAAAAGTTCAGTTTTGCTGGAAGAAGCTAGGAAATCCACTGTGGAAATTTAAAAACAGCTAATGTGTTATAAATCATTACATTTCATTGTGCAAATTTTTACAATATAGAATAATATTTAAAATTATTTAGAAACAAACCTTGATGCTGGGCATCACAAAAGAAAAGGTTGTCTCATTTAAGAAGTGCTCTAAACCGATAGTTCTTAGACTTTTTGTCCTGAAGATTAACAAAACTTAAAAGACTGATGATACTATGTGACGTGGATGAGGATAGAGGGAAATAAATACTCTCACATTCTGCTGGTGCTAATGGAAAGTAGGTCAATTGTTTAATATAATGTTATAATATCAGGTAGACCTGCAGAATAAGGAGGCTGAATAAAGAAAAGAAAATTTAACCATCTTCCAAGAAAGAAATCAAAGGGGCCTAAAAGTCGAAGTCCTGTTTCACAAGCAGTGTCCCCATACGTTTACTGGGAGGGAGAGGAATGCCAGGTTTAGCAAATCAATATACAGAATGCCTGATTCAGTTCAAATTTCAAGTAAACAATGAATGCTTTCATAAATATATACATAAAATATATAAACTTTTTAAAGTATTCATTGTTTACTTGAAAGTGAAATTATACTGGGCAACCTGTGTTTTATCTGGCAGCCCTAATTTAATATAAAACAATAACAGAGGTGACTGGGTGGGTCAGTTGGTTGAGCATCTAACTTTTGATTTAGCCTCAGATCATGATCTCATGGTTCGTGGGATCAAGCCCCGCATCTGGCTCCTTGCTGACAGCATGAACCTGCTCGGGATTCTCTCTCTCTTTCTCCCTCTCTCTCTGCCTCTCCCCTACTCGTGAACTCTCTCTCTCTCTCTCTCTCTCTCTCTCTCTCTCTCTCAGAGTAAATAAACATGAAAAAATTATTATAATAACAAAAGAGGAAACTTTTACCTTGGATTGCTGCTAAAAATCCCACCCTGGGTCTTCTCTTTTATGATGTCCCTTCCCCTGGGGAATGATTACTGCCAAAGTTCTGTCACAAGAATTGCTCAGCTAGTTTCTTTATTTTATCCTTATCCTTGGGTCTGTCTTAGAGTATCCTCCAATATTCCTCCTTCATTTTGTCTTTCTTTTCCATGTATAAGCCTTTTCGATTTCATGTTGCAGTTAACAGCTGCATTCAACATTCAGTTAGCAGTACATTCAAGAGCCCATCCTCTTATCTATCTCAAAACTAGGGAAGGGCAGGAGACACCAAATCCAGAACAGAAAGTACAAATAACAAGCTAAATCTTTGGGGTGCTCAGCTGCAAAGGACAATTGTTTCACTACTCTTGGTGCTTTGAGAAGTAAACGACAGCCTAGAATAGACAAGCAAGGACAAGATTCTTTCAAGAACATGAAGTTTACCTGGAGCCTGATTAGTTCCAATCCCACTTATTCTGATTTGCAACCATCCTCCTCTACCACCACCCAGACCTTTGGAGGCTTAAGAGTGCCTGTTACAAATATAAGAAAATATAGTCAAAGCAAATACTGAAAATTATATAGACATGTGGACACTGATTTGATATTTGATATGAAGGAGTTGCTCTTAAATGTTTTGGGGCGTAATAATGGTAATGCAGTTATAGCTTTAATCAGAGTCCTTACGTTTTTAAGTACATCCTGGAATATTTTCAGGTCAAATGATATTTTTGGAATTAGCTTCTGAAGGTAGGAGGTGGACTGTGTGCAAGTATAGATGAAACAAATAAGCTTGTTGCAAGTGGGTAATGGGTGCCTGGGAGCACAATATACACTCTCTATGCTCTTGGGTATGTTTGAAATTTGCCATAATCAGAAATTTTAAATAAAAATCATCATACTCATTCAGTGGAATATTAATTCAGCCTTAACAAGGAAGAAGCTTCTGGCACCTGCTATAACATGGATGAACCCTGAAGACATTATGCTAAATGAAACCAGTCACCAAAAAAACAAATACTGTATGATTCCATTTATATGAGGTACCTAGAGTATTAACATTCATAGAGACAGAAAGCAGAACGGTGGCTGCCAGGGGATGGGGGACAGGGAAATGGGGAGTTAATGTTTAACTGGAAGAGTTTTCATTTTGGAAGACGAAGAGTCCTGTAGGCAGATGCCGGTGATGGCCGCACAAGTGAATGTACTTCATACTGCTCAACTGTACACTTTAAAATGGTAAATGTTGGGGCTCCTGGGTGGCTCAGTCAGTTAAGCGTCGAACTTCAGCTCAGGTCATGATCTCCCAGTTCATGAGTTCAAGCTCCGCGTGGGGCTCTGTGCCAGCAGCCTGGAGCCTGGAGCCCACTTCAGATTCTGTGTCTCCCTCTCTCTCTGCCCCTCCCCCACTGGTGTGCGTGCTCACGCTCTCTCTTTATGTCTCAAAACTAAACATTAAAAAATTTTTTCAATAAAATGGTAAATGCTATGCATACCTTACCACAATAAAAATGATATCAATTTCATTTTATAAGTAAAAAATGCTACTCTCATAATGGATAACACAAATAAAAATAGAAAATAGCAATAAAATCTGAATACAGAGGATTAGAAAACTAAATTTTAGTTCTTGAAGAATAAACACACATTCTTTTTTTTTTTAATTTGAGAGAGCGAGAGAGTGAGAGAGCATGAGTAGGGGAGAGAGACAAAGGGGGAGGGGGGGAAAGAGAGAGAGAGGGGGAGAGAGAGAATCCCAAGCAGTCTCCACGCTCAGCGTGGAGCCGAACTCAGGGCTCAATGCCACAACCCTGGGATCACTACTTGGGCGGAAACTAAGAATCAGACATTCAACTGACTGAGCCATCCAGGTGCCCTAAAACACACATTATTTTTAAGATAAAAAAAAAAATCTACCTCTTAATCTCCTGAAATGGCAAAATTGAGCTTCCCTTTAAATGTATTTTATATTTGAATTTACCAAATAAAAAGAAACAATAACGAACAAATTACTAAAAATTATCATAGGAGGGGCACCTGGGTGGCTCAGTCGGTTAAGTGTCTAGCTCTTGGTTTCGGCCCAGGTCATGATCTCACAGTCGTGACTTCAAGCCCCGCATCGGGCTCTGTGCTGACAGTGTGGAGCCTGCTTGGGATTCTCTCTCTCCCTCTCTCGCTCTGCCCCTCCCCTGCGCTCGCTCACTCTCTATTTCTCTCTCAAAATAAATAAACTTTAAAAAATACCATAGGAAATACAGCAAGCATTGCCATCAGACACTGTTTACCCAAATGGTTAAGTATGACAATTTCTGTAAGCCATGTGTCCTCACACCCCCTAAGAACCAGATGACAAAGTCAGCTGGGAGTCCTGATATTGCCGAGATTCCTGAATGGGGCACCTTCCCCAGCACATGTCCGCTGCTCTTCCACATTCATTGTGCATTCTAGGGGTCATTACTTTTCATTCCAGTCCCTTTGGCCAAATCCCAGGAGTTTTCCACACAAAACAAAAGCAGGAAGCAGATAAAATGACAAAGCAGCAACTCTTTCACTAAGAAAATTCCACCACGAGGCTCAAGGTGGTAAGTTTGTTCTCAAAACTAAACATCTCACGCCGGCATTCACTGTTTTTCATTTTCTATTGCCCTGAAAGATAACTGACATCAGCTACCTCTAAAATGTCAAACTCCTTAGAAATAATCTAATTCTTGCAGTGTTCCCTACGCACCCATCCCACCACCCATCTTTCTAATTCAAAGCAAGCACCATGGGCTTAGGGGTGAGGACTCTATGGGTCCTCTGACCTGGGGACTCACAGGATGCTAGACCTCCAGGGAACTCATTCTCATATTGTGACTTGGCCATGCTAAGGGTCAACCCCTTCTGCATCCTTATACCTAAAGCAAACAGACTAAGCAATAAGCAAGAAGGCAGTGACCTAGAGCCAACAGGAGAAGATGGACATTGAAGGAGCAATTAAAAGTGTGATGAGTGCTATGAAGAAGCATAGAACACCTTGGAAACCCATGAGAGGCTACCTAACCTAGCCTGGAGTGGCAGTGGTCAGGAAGACTTCTCTAGCAAGACACAGGATGAGCAGATTGAAGTTACAGCTCATCTTGGAAAAGAACCTTCCAGAGGGATGCCCTAACTCAGGAGGTATCCCAACAGAGGGTAGAGCATGAGTGAGGATGCTGGAGGGAGCAACCCCCGGCCTGGATGGACTGGAAACAGGTAGAGGAGCACAGTCATGAAGAACACAGGCTTTGGAGACAAACAGCCCTGGGTTCCATTTCCAGCTTTATCACTTAATAACCACAGAAATGTAGACCACCTGCTTGACCTCAAAATTATGGACAATTTAAATATATGCAAAAGTAGAATTGTTTCGTGAACAATCACATCCTATTCATCACTCAGCCAACTGATGACCAATAGCCAACTCATGACCAATCTTTCATTTATAACCTTATCCAACTTTCTGATGCCACTTTTATTTGGAAGCAAATCCCAGACACTGTATCCTTACACCTATTTAAAAAAACAGTATATCTCTCAAAAGTAATGAAATTTTTAACGTAAGGTATAATACTATTATGTGTAAAATTTTATCAGTAATTTATTAATATCATCAAATATCTGATTTCCAAATTTGAAACTTCCACTTGTCTCCTAATGTCCTAATCTTTTCTTTCCTTTCTTTTTTTCTTTGGGTTTCTCTGAATAAGAATCTGAATAATCCTTACATTGTGCTTTGCCTCTTTATCCCTCAATTTCCTCAACTAACTGCGACCTCCTTATTACAGCCTTAATTTCAGAAGGTCATGGCGACCTTTTGTTCTCAATCCTTGCTGCTGCCCAGGAAGGCGCCCCTCTCTCAGACTGCCTGGGGGCCTCTTACCTCTAGACTCCCTCCCCCTTTACCCCCAATCTCTGTGCTCCTTTAACCACCACGCCCACTCCCTCCCACTGGAGCTTCCCCTTGCCACCTGCATCTGTCCCTGGTTATCGATCATTGAGTGCCGTCTTGTTATCTCTTGGATGGAGACAGAAACAATTTGAAATGCACAAACATGAAGGAGGTGAAGGCAAAAAGTCATGAAGTACAGCCTCAAGGTCAAGAGCCCATGAGACAGTCAGGCTTTTACCACAGCCCAGGTTGTCTCTTAGTATATCATGTATACGTTATTATGCCAAAGAAGTCTCTGTCTCTTTCTGTGCTTCAGCTTATGTTAACTCCTGGTCAACTCCTGCCACCCAGCTTGCTATGAGTCTTACTCTCTCCAAAAGAGGGAGTTGATATGTGATGGACCCTACAGAAGGGGTAGGGAGTGGAGAAATCTTGCCACATAAAAATGGAGTTAGGTAGGACACATAGAATGTGCACAATAAATATTTGTTGGGTGTAACTGGTGAACAAAATTTGTAAAAGGCACCAATCACAGTGCCTGACATTGTAAATTTTCAATAAATACAATCATAAGATAAGTGTTATTATCAGATGATCACTGAGGTCTCTTCCATCTTACCACCAAAGCTCTAAGGCATGAATGCGCCAGGATTGGGCCCACATCCAGGGGACGCTGGAGACCCACTCCTTGGGGCCAGGACAGAGTGCTCAGAGGAGTTACTGTGTCTGTGGACTTCCCTTCCCCTTCAGTTACCTTCCCCCACTAACTGCACTGGTGGGAAAGGCAGGACATTGACCCTACAGTCTTTGCTGGCATAATCTGTAAGATCAGCCCCTTTGCTGGCATAATTGCTAGATCTTCACATCAACTCAAGAAACGAGACAGGCTCGGTTCCCAGCCACATTTTGCAGGTAAGAAACCTGAGGCTCAAAGAAAGAATAGATTCTTCCCTGCTCAAAGGGTCAGCCAGGACTCTGGTCCCAAATCCTTACCTTCTGATTCCCAGGCCAATGCTAGTTCTTTCCATTTTCCCATTTCTTTTTCATTGTTTTCAATCCAAATGATTTATATATTTTTTTCAGACTACAAAATAACACATGCCCATTGTAGGAAGGTTGGACGAAAGCAAAGCACTGTAAGAGGTGATTCCATCCCCTATGGTTAGCTGCTCTAAAAAGTGTGAAGTAATTTCCCTGTGCTCATTTTTACACATAGTTATTTTTATGTAATTGAGATTATATTGTATGTGTACATTTATAGCTTATGACTCATTTAATTTTATAGCATAACCATCCCTACCATGTTACCAAAAACTCTTTGTTGACATCTTTTTAGTGTGTATAATTTTCCATTTTATGATATGCCACAGTTATTGAATACGCCATTTACTGATGAACAATTATTTTTCCAATATTTTTCTTGTAAATAATGATGAGATGTACATCTTTGTTCAGAAAACTTGATCTATTTCTTTGATTATTTCCTTAAGACTAAGTCCTAGAAGGGGATTGCTTCTGTCTGGACCATGCTGGTCTCACCAGCAGCTCAAGGAAAGCTCTCTCAGGTTGATACAACTATCATTCAGAAGCAAAGCAACTTTTAAATTATAACTTAGTTAAGTCAATTTAATAGAAAATTGTAATCTTGAATCATTTCTCGGCCTTTTGGCTAAGATCAAGTGTAGAAAATTGTAAATTTGTATGCTTTGTAAAAATATTTTTTAATGTTTATTTTTGAGAGAGAGCGAGAGAGAGAGAGAGGGAGCATGAGCAGGGGAGGGGCAGAGAGAAAGGGAGACACAGAATCTGACGCAGTCTCTAGGCTCTGAGCTGTCACCATGGAGCCCAACACAGGGCTGGAACTCACGAACCACGAGATCATGACCTGAGCCGATGTCAGACACTTAACCGACTGAGCCACCCAGGCACCCCTATGCTTTGTATGTTTTGAAACATATTGGTCTTATGTCTGACAGCTTTGATAAATGTAGAATTTACTAAATATTCCAGTTGAAATGCAGTGAAGATATTATGAGATCATGCCAAATTTCTTTTTTTGTTGTTAATTTTTTAAGTTTATATATTTATTTTGAGGGGGAGAGGGGCAGAGAGAAAGGGAGAAAGAGGATCCCAAGCAGGCCCCACACTATCAGCACAGAGCCCAATACAGGGCTCAATCTCCCACAAACTGCAAGATCATGACCTGAGCCAAAATCAAGAGTCACATTCTCAACCGACTGAGCCGCCCAGGCACCCTGATCAGGCCAAATTTCTAGGTGTCAATGGAGCAAATTAAAAAGACCCTGTTGTATCTAAGCTGCCCAGATAGCAGAGGTCCACAAGAATGGATCTCACAGCAACTTTGCCAGCCCCGACCCATCCTCCAAAGTCCAGACTTGAATAACCACCTGCCTATTTGACGTCTGTATTTGGATGTATAATAAATCCTCAAATCTAGTAAGTCCAAAATAGACCTCTCAGTTTCTCAGTGCCCTTCTTCCAATTTGTTCCATTCCCATTTTCCCCCATCTAAGTAAATGAGGGCACCACCACCTACCTAGTTACTCAGCCCAAGAACCTATGGATCATCCTCATTGACTCTTCCCCCGCCCTCTACATCCAAAGCAGCAGGGAGTTATATTTGCCTCCTTCAAAATATATTCAAATGGAGCCGCTCAGTTGGTGCACATGCTTCCCTGCAGGCCATTCTTCACATTTCAAAGCATGCTTCTTCCCAGCTCAAAACCCTCTAATGGCCCCTTGTCACATTTGGGAATAAAATCTCAATTCCCACACAGTCGGTGTCCTGTCTACCTCTTCAGCCTCCCCTCCAGCCGACATCCTTCTGAGCTCCTTTCTTGATGTCAAACTCCCCAGTTCCATTTTGTTACAAGGCTTGGCATGTGCTTTGTCCAGATCATCACACTGTGTTGTCCTTCACATCACTCAGGTCTTTGCGTAAAGGCCCCCTCTTTACATACCTAAGATGGACACCCTCTCATCCCCCTAAGCTTTTATTCTTCCCCATAGCACTCTTTACCACCTGACAAACAATCTCTTCATTTGTTTGTTTATTGACTGTCTCCCACTGGAATGTCCACTCCGTGGGGGAATGGACTTCATCTGTTGTGTTTATTGCTATAGTAACTAACATGCTCAAATAAATATTTGTTGAATTAATGAATGAGGTACAAAGTTTTCACTATGAAGAATGTGCATTAGAGTCACTAGAAGGACAAAGAAAAGGTCATTCTCTTGAATAATTGAGTTCTATTCCTGAAGCCAAGACTACACTACATATTAACCAACTTGAATATAAATTTTAAAAGAGAGAGAGAAATGCAGAAGCCAAAAAAAAAAAAAAAAGGTCATTCTCTGCAACTTGAATTCCCACTGAGAGGGAGGAAACTGTAAGAGCACTGGAAAGTGTAAACCACTAGACAAACTGAGATTATTAGCATCGTATTTCTGTGGCATCGTGCTAGATGTGTCCAGCACATCTAGTGTGCTCTGGTGGACATGACGTAGTCCCTGCTCACGTGAATAAAGACATCAGTAGTCAAGATGCTCACAAAAGGCTCTTGACTGAGAGAAAGAGTTTGTTTTAAGTGCACCAAATTTCTGACAACACTGGAGAGTTAAAGAGAGCATTTAGGAAAGTAATCATTTCAATTTTAAGAATAGAACCTTGAAAATTAGTTTTGTTTTCAAATGCTAATAAAAAATTAGTGTTTATCCAAAGTAGTGATGTGTGGGAAAATGAATACTTTATCTATTTTAAGGCAAGTGGATACCATTTCTTATTTCTCTATGCGCAAGATGAAATTATGTAATTGCTGGAAATAGACAAGAGTGTCATCTAGTGGCCACTCATATAAACTACAGTTCCTTGAAAGGTCAACTCCAAGACCATCTGAGGGTCGTATGGTCCATCTTGCCAGTGGTTACCAGATTTCCAGATTTCACAGTCATGCAAATCTTTTTTTTTTTTTTGATGGAGACTTACATGGAGTCAATATTTGATTTTGTTGATTTAGGATGTTAAATAACAACAAATACCACCTGTTATCTAACAACAAAAAAACATTTTAGCACCCCCAAAATAGAACACGATCTCAGAATAATAAAAACAAAACTAATAAAGAACATAATCTCAGAATAAAGGAAGCGTACTTCAAGTTGCAAATATTTAGCTTTATAAAAAATGCACCACCCTGTTTCCTTTCCTCAGACCTGGAAAGCTTTATGGACAGGCACCAATGTGGAGACTGGAATTCAGGAGCTCTGCTCAGTTAACGAATCCTTTCTGCAACAACCTCTGCTTTAATACCCACAACCGAGGAAAGGCACTCCCCTTGTCCACCTCCTTCCAGCCCTGGGAGAAAGGCTTCCCTGTAACTTAGGGCAGAATTCGCACCCTCCACCACGGGTCCTGGTTTGGGACTGGGAGTCTCCAAGAAGATGCCTAATCTCTTTTTTATTCTGATGTGTGAAAGTGGCTCTCAGATCCCCACCATCCACCTCCCCTAATCTTTTCCCCGGGTTGAACCCCCTAGGTCTTCAGCTGGTACTTAACACTCCCAGCCGGCTGTCAATAAAGTACATTCTATGCCTTCCAGGGCTCTGATTGCTACAAGGTTAAGATCAGACATTTGTGAATAGATCCTGTGAAGAAGCATCAGAAGTCTGAAAACTTCTTTTCCCAGGCTAACCAGCTCAGAGCAGCACAGAAGTTTACTTACGTATCTATCTTCTTGGCAACCCCTCAGCAAGCACCCAGGGAGCCACAGCCTCCTATATTACAAATTATATCATCCATACCTTTAGGTAAAACATCCTCCCAGATGCCTCCTGAGTCTCTGAATAATGCTGAGGTCTTTCATTGATCTTACTCCATTACTGACCTTTCTTAGCCTCTTACTAGTGGGCTGTGCTTTCAATAGGAAGAAAAAAAGTGGGTTAGTATGCTGTTTCATTTGTTCCAGCTGAGAGTGATAGAAACCTCATTATCAACAGCGGTTTAGATAAGATGGTTTATTTCCCTCTGGTGTACAAGTCTGGAAGTAGGCAAGGTATGGTGCCCCCACAATATCAGAAACCTAGGCTCCTTCTACCTTGTTGTTCCACCATGCGGGGCTTCCATTCCAAGGTCACTTTACTGTCCAGTGTGACTTTCTCCAGTCATTACATCCACATTCTGGCCAGATGGAAGGCAGAAAGGCAAAGAACAGTACTCCTTCTCTACTTCAGGACATTCCCCTGAAGTTGCACACCACTTCCACTGGTCATTCCTAGATCCAATGGACGCCATGTTGTTGCTGTCCCTTTTCTAATAATAAGGAAGAAGGGAGAGGGGCGCCCCGCTAGCTCAGTCGGTTAAGCAGCTGCCTCTTGGTTTCGGCTCAGGTCATAATCTCACAGTTCGTTGAGTTCGAGCCCCATGTGGGGCTCTGTGCTGACAGCATAGAGCCTGTTTGGGACTCTCTCCCTCTCTCACTGCCCCTCCCTCACTCTTTCTCTCAAAATAAATAAAATTTTCAACAAAAAAAGGAAGAAGGGGAAACTGAGACTGGGGGACAACTAACTGTGCTGACAACCAGCTTACGCCACATGTGCCCGAGATCAGACACAACAAGGTCCAATGATTAATGACCCAACCCTGGTGGTCAGCCTCTCTGCAAAATCACTAAACTTGACACCAAATTGAATAGGATCCCACAATTAAAATCCCCTAAAATAAGATTAATGACCTGTGGGCAAAATTGGGACCAAAAAAATATGTATCCAGTGGAATCATGATCATTCAAGCAAATGGGTTTTTTAACTCAGATCTTCTCGATTAGCATTTCTGTGCAAGAATTCCTTTCCGGCATTTCTCAGAAATGTTATGTTTTTCCGAAGCCCAAATCCTCATTAAAATAAGTTGAGAAATCTAGAAAAACTGGGAAAAGTTTTCTCCCATGAGAATTAAAACTTAATGATAGAGTGGGGGAGGGGCAAACCAGGGGAAGGGGATTAAGAGGTACAAACTCCCAGTTATAAAATGAGTTAAGTCATGGGGATGAAAAGTACAGCATAGGGAATAGAGTCAATAATATTGTAATAACTGTGTGGTGTAATAACTGTGTAATAACTTACTGTGGTGAGCATTCTGTAATATAGATCATTGTCGAATCACTATGTTATACACCTGAAACTAACAAAATAAACGTCAACTAGGGGCACCTGGGTGGCTCAATTGGTTAAGTGTCCAACTCTTGATTTTGGCTCAGGTCATGATCTCACGGTTCGTGAGTTTGAGGCCTGCATCAGGCTTTGTGCTGACAGCGTGGAACCTGCCTGGGATTCTCTCTCTCCCTCTCTCTCTGCCCCTCCCCTGCTCTCTCTCTCTCAAAATAAATAAATACACTTATAATAATTATAAATGTCAACTATTCTTCAATTTTTAAAAAAGATTTACTTTATCAATTCAAGGACTGGTTGTTGTGTTTATATTTTACTCTGAAAAAATAAAACTAAAAAATTTTTAGGATAGAAACACAAAAAAACAAACCAAAACAACAACCAAAAAACCTTAACGATCAACATAGAGATGTCACTAGTTCAAAGGAATCCACTGATATCGTGGCGCCTGGGTGGCTCAGTCAGTTAAGCATCGCTTGATCTCAGCTCAGGTCTTGATCTCAGGGTTGTGAGTTCAAGCCCTACATTGGGTTCCCTAATGGGCATGAAGCCTGCTTAAACACACACACACACTCACACAAATGAATCCACTGATGTCAAATCAGAAGCAAGCGTAGAAAACACTGAAGCATGCATTGGAGAATTAAGGTAGACAGTTCCTGAGCGGAAGAATCACAGGACTTGACTGCAGCTGTTGCCATGTCATAAGCAGCGGTGTACGGGAACCGGTTTGCACAGGCTCCAGAGGGCCGGTTGTGTGCATCTCTTTCCAACACTCAGTGACATCACATTGGTAGCTTGAAATTGACCATGGTGGGAGTATTTATACCTCCCCTCAGACACTGGCAAGTGCTATATATCAGGGCTTTTATTTTGCCCCCAGAGAGCTGGTTTACCAGCATATACTAATTCCAAGTGTGTGTTTGTGGACTGGTTTGCTGCTAACGGTAAGTCATTTTTACAAATAAAATATTAGTAACTTTATACACATCAGATACTTATATGAGTCCTATGAGTGGTGTTAGAAAAAATAACAAATTTTGAGGCCAAATAAGTCCTTCTATTGGCAATTTCAATAAGCAATTTTTACATAATGTTATTAACCTTCCTAGTGGGTTTGAATGTTAATGTAATTTTTCCCAATAATGATGGCTGGCATTTCCAAGTGTTTGAGTATTCACTATGCTACAGTTCTTTGTTAATACTCAACAGGAGAGAGGCAAAAAGAATACGACGTGATTGCTGTTGTCAAACACTCCAACAGGAAATCAGAAACTATTTGAAAGTCTGAATGGGCAACAGCAATATTGACTTCAACAGCAAAATCAAGACTAAGGCAAGCAGAGAAACATGGTTTATCATTAAAAAAGAAAATAAACTTCTCTGAAACAACATGTACCCTAAACTCGAAGACGTTTGGGACACAGTCTTAATTCAACCAACATTAGGGCAAAATGAAAGAAAATTTTCTACATCTGGAACACTTGTCTCAAAGCAAATATCAAGACTATCAGGTGGAACAATTTATGCTTTGTGTTTTTAAAGTTCATTTTGTAAATGATAACTTTTAAATATCAAATATTTGTGGTATTCTCTTTCAACTTTCAAGTGATTTTATTTGGCATTGATTTTGTGGTGTTACCATTCCCTTCCTTTTATCTCTTTCTATACCCAGTGTCGGTATCAGGTAGAGATCTGTTTTACATGTTATTAAAATAATCTTGTCACAGTATATTGGTTCATGATAATAATAATATAAAATCGTGTTATTCACTGAAAACTTCTGGAACTTTCAGCATCATACTATCAGAAAATTATTCACGGTTTGTCATTATGGTCACTCATTTAAAAGCATGTAGATAAGTATCATGAAAAATGTGGAATGATTTATGATTTCAGAAATCTTGAGAATTCCTGGAAATTGCAATTTGTTAATCTTGGCTGCTGAATATTAGCATCAGTTGGAAATTTGGAAACATTACTCTGGATCACTGATTTTCAAACTTTGTCAAGCAGCCCATCTTTATCATCAAACAAGTCTACCTTGGAAACAGAAAATACAACAGATATAAAAGGAAGCTCTGGCTGAAGGAGACAGAATAAGGACATGCAATTCTGTCGTGTACATTGCAACCGAATTGCTGAGTGACTTGGGGCGGATCTCATAGGTTTCTGTCTTGGTTTCCTCACTTGTAAATTGCAAGTTCATTACAGCTCATGCTGTTCTCCTGTGTTGTGGGAGACACTTGAGACAATGCTGCAGGAGAGCTTTGCAAACCTGGGACAGCTTGTAGAGCGTTAGGAGCCGGACACATAGAGGCCATCCACACACCTGATACACCTTTCTAATGTGAGCCCGAGGGGGAGAGCAAGGACTGAAACCCCAGACTCCATACATCCTGGCCGCTTTTCTGGACTGTCTGCCGGTGCCTGTCCCTTTTAAGAGCTGGAGCGTCAAGATGGAAACAAGACCTTGGGTTTAAAGTAGAATCATTCTACACCTAGTTAGGATCAGGCAGTAGAACACAGAAAATTATATTCCTCACGTGAAAGTCATGGATTATAAAAGAGGAGTGTGAATTGTGTGCAAGTTCAAAGTTCACTGAAGTGGGGGCCAGAAAGTTGCATTTCAGTCTGGCACTGCCACAAAATGTAGAGGAATGTGTCAGGTCCCCACTCTGAACTTCAGATCTTCGGAACTGTTACATCTGTTAAAGGCCAGGAGGTCTTGGATGACTCCACATTTCCATGAGGATTCATGCTCCTCATTCCCCAGCTGAGCTCACACAGAAACAGGAATCAGTTTTGTTCATCTGCGTCCGGAATGTTCCTGCTAAGTGGAGCTCCAGCATTCCTCAGCCCGGAGAGAGCTCTTTTTGGAAATAACAGCTATTTTCTGAACAGTAGCAGCCAAGTTTGCTTTTCTTAACCTTTGCACCATCTTTAAAAAAATATTTTTACACGTAATAAAAAGCAACACTCATTCAAATAAATTCCAACAATGCAGAAGCATATGAAGTCAAAAGCACAGGCTTTACCACTGTAATGTTCTCTGCCTGGTCTCCCTGTCCTTAACCCCACCACTGCCCACCTGGGCCCCAGAGGGATCTTTCTCAGGCATACATCTAAACTCCTTACAAGGCTCCTGTGTGGGCTCTGTTCTCACCTTCAGGCTCTTGGTATCTGTGGTAGGTATAAAAATGGTCTCCCAAAAATGTCCACATCCTAATCCCCGAAACCTGTGAATGTCATATTATACCCAAAGGGGAATTACTCTTGCAGATGACCGCGTGCCAGCCCCTGCCCAGGGAACACGGGGGTCAACAAGACATGGTCCCAGTGCTTGGTGAACCCCCAATTTACTGATCTGGACAAGGCTGCAAATAACACAATCGGGTGCTCAGGGGAGGGAGAGCGGGGAGACCCAGGGAAACCTGGGAGGAGGGGCCCTTGAGCTAGACTTGCAGAAAAGAGGGCACTTCAACAAGGAGAATTTGGGAGAGGGTGTTCCAAGGGGAGCAGCACGAGTGGACATTCAGAGAGCTCGTGGCGGCAGGGAGTAGGCAGTTTGGCCTGGAGGAGGTGAGGACAGCTAGCTCCTGGAGAAGGAAGCACTTCTTGTCACACCTGACCAGCACGTTTCTGGGTAACAGAGGACGAAGGCAACAAAGAGGCAGCAACCATGGGGAGGAGGAAAGGTCCCAGGGAAGGTGGGGCTCAGAGGCTCTGCTGCTGAGCCTGCATCTCAGACATTCTTGGGGATAGGAGGCCTTTTCATATGATGCACCACCTAAGTGGGGACTTTGGGCAGCCAGAAAGGCTTTGGCCTGGAAGTCCTAAGTGGTGGTAAGGAAGCCTCTCCTAGCCGAGGGCCCTGTCATCTCCTCTACCACTGGGGGAGGGGGAACTAGTTGTCTTGGCAGTTTCTGCGGCCGAAGACCAGGATCCACACGCTGTCAACCGGCATAGGATGCATGTGTGGACAGCCAGGCCTCTCCTGTAGGCTAAGCCGAGTCCCTGGACACCCCCTGTACAAACTCCACCACCCAAACACACCCCTCGGGCCCAGAACTTCTGACAGTGACCTTCACACCCAGATCCCGGCATTTTCTGGAAACTTAACAACCATGCCCCTGCTCCCCAGGCTTGCCCACCCTACCCATGCAAATGAGGCAGAAGAGGTGTGTGTGTGTGTGTGTGTGTGTGTGTGTGTGTGTGTGTGTGTCTATCCCTGTCTGTGTGTCTGTCCTAAGAATTTGTTACCATTTCTATGTCTGTGTTTGACTATGGTTTTGGATCTCCACTCAGATTGGAGTTGGTTTATATTATAATTGAAAAAATAAATTTTAGGGGCTCTTGGGTGGCTCAGTTGGTTAGTGTCCGATTCAGCTCAGGTCATGATCTCACAGTTTGTGGGTTTGAGCCCCATGTCGGGCTCTGTGCTGATGGCTGAGAGCCTGGGGTCTGCTTCAGATTCTGTTTCCCTCTCTCTCTTTGTGTGTCCCCCCCTCCCCGCTTATGCTCTGTCTCTCTCTCTCTCTCTCTAAAAGATAAACATTTAAAAAAATAAATTTTATTCCTTTTTCTTTGGTTCTTGTTTCTCTTATTCAAAAGCAAACCATTCATTGCAGGAAACACAGATAAACAAAAAGGGAAAACGTTTGAAACCCTACAAACGGTCCCCCTCCCCCAGAGACAATCACTAGTCCACACCCGGGCGTGTCCCGCTCCTCCGTGATGCAGCCAAGCGTATTTTCTCAAAAACACAATTTTACACACGGCACATGTGTAGTTCTCTAATTTACTCCATTTCTTACTCACTGATACATGACAAATGTCCTTTCATGTTAATGAGCTTGAATGTACCTTATTGTTTTCGAGCCTGTGTTCCATGTTAAGGCTGTGCTAGGATTTGCTGGATCAGCCCTCTCCCGAATAGGCTGCTTCTAACTTTTCACTATTACAAATGAACCAGACAAACGCATCTGTGGGTAGGTGCGTCTAGTTGTGTCTGATTTTTTTTTTAAGTGTCATGTTCTAGGGAGAGAGGGGACCTGGCAAGGCACAATGACCCTTTTCTATTCCTTGGAACAAGTGGTTTCCTCTAAGGAAGGTACTTTTCCGGAAAACATGTTATTTCATGGCCTACTAACTCCAGAATCCAGCCTGTCCCAGAGAGAAACACCCCCCTGGTTGCAGGGCCAAGAATGTGCAGAAAAAGCAGGGCAGGGGTGAGCCCCTCCGGATAGCTGGGTTCAGAAGAACTTCCTGCTCGCTTGCAGACATCCTCTAGACAAAACAGGACAGAATCCTCACCTCTGCTGCACAACCCGGGAAACGGAGGCTTGGCCAGTCAATGGGGTGGGGGCGGGGGGGGGGGGGGGGCAGGGCTAGGAGGGGAGGGGTGGAATGAGCTGGGTTTTCCCTGCCCTTTGCCCTTGGGTGGAGCTGGGAGAGGAGTTCCAGAAGGTGAGGGGAAGGTGTGTGTGGAGAGGCACAGTCCAGGCCCTCTGCAGGTGTGAGGCCTCAGGGAGGGAGGCTGTGGTGGGCTGGCTCCTGGCGGAGGTCCGTTAGCCCAGAAGTCCAGGCCTCCACAGAGGTTCATCAGGGTGAGGCCCCAGAGGCTGCTTATTAAAACTGTGTCAGGCAAAGGCCCCCTTTCTTCTCCGAAGTCAGAGATCCAGGGAAATCCACGTGTAAGGCTTCTGTCCAGGGAAACCCTGGGCAAATCAGATCCCCAGGTGCCCTGACCTCCCCTTCATTCGGAATATATGAAATGGGTCCGCTGTGAGTCGGCTGGAGGCAGACCCCATTTGTGGAGGGAAAGGACTTGGGCTTTACTCCCGAGGGTTCCCGCCCAGCACTGCTGGGAGACATTGGTTCCAAGTGCCTCCCAGTGGGCAGCTCGGGATCCTCAAGTACAAAACAGAGGTAATGGGGCCGCTGTGAGCACTGAGGAGCTGACGGAAAGCAGAGTGCCTCGGGCACAGCCAAGTCCAATGCAGAGGAACTAGGAGGAGGAGGAGGAGGAGGACTGGAGAGACACTGGATTTGGAAACTGGGTTCATGTGAGGCTCTGCCTCAGATTTCCGGGGTGAGTGTAAGCAGCCCCTTCCCTTGCTGACACCAGATAAACACCCCTGCTTTGCTAGCATTCTAGTGCCAGCCTGTGACTGTCCCCGTGCAGCCACCCCTCCCCTGGGAGACAGATGCTCTCTGCCCTCTTCTTAGGCGCTGGGCAGAAGAGGGGGAGCACCTGGGCCAGCATACAACACACACACACACACACACACACAACATGCACCTCACACACGTACACACCCATGCCACACACCACACACATACTCTGCCTCACGTCACATCCCCCCCACACACTGTTGCACCCACGCACTCCACACGCATGGAGGACTGTAGGAGCTGCTCCTCCCTTTTCCGGGTCATCATGCCACACTGTCCTTACTCCCAGCTACCCTATACTCATCTTTGAGCAGATGCTCCCGCTTCGCTTCGCTGAGAAAACAGACCATCTGGCACAACTGGCTCAACTCCCTTCTCCCCTCCCCCACCCCAGGCAAAGCAGGCAGCCTTCATCTCATCCCCATACCCCACCACCCAGCCCTGGACCCTCTGACCCCCTTCCTGAGCTCCCACTCCCAGGCCCACCCTGGGGACTCCTTCCGTGGGTCTTGTCCTTGCCGGTGTGCAGTTAGTGTCTCCCTGTCCGATCTTCCTTGCTCAGCTCCTGCTCAACCTCCCGCCCATTCCCAAAATTAATAATCAGCTCTCCCTCAGGGTGCTGCCACTCTGGTCAAAATATATCACTCTTTCAGCAAAACTAAAAGGCAACCAACAGAATGGGAGAAGATATTTGCAAATGACATATCAGATAAAGGGTTCGTATCCAAAATCTATAAAGAACTTCTCAAACTCAACATCCAAAAAACAAATAATCCAGTGAAGAAATGGGCAAAAGACATGAATAGACACTTCTCCAAAGAAGACATCCAGATGGCCAACCGACACATGAAAAAATGCTCAACATCACTCATCATCAGGGAGATAAATACAAATCAAAACCACAATGAGATACCACCTCATACCTGTCAGAATGGTCAGCATTAACAACTCGGGCAACAACAGATGTTGGTGAGGATACAGAGAAAGAGGATCTCTTTTGCATTGCTGGTGGGAATGCAAGCTGGTGCAGCCAGTCTGGAAAACAGTATGGAGGTTCCTCAAAAAACTAAAAATAGAACTACCCTATGACCCAGCAATTGCACTACTAGGCATTTACCCATGAGATACCAGGTGTGCTGGTTCGAAGGGACACATGCACCCCCATGTTTACAGCAGCACTATCAACAATAGCCAGAGTATGGAAAAAGCCCAAATGTCCATCGATGAATGAATGGATAAAGAAGACGTGGTATATATATACACAATGGAGTATTACCTGGCAATCAAAAAGAATGAAATCTTGCCATTTGCAACTACGTGGATGGAACTGGAGGGTATTATGCTAAGTGAAATTAGTCAGAGAAAGGCAAAAATCATATGACTTCACTCATATGAGGACTTTAAGAGACAAAACAGAGGAACATAAGGGAAGGGAAACAAAAATAATATAAAAACAGGGAGGGGGACAAAACAGAAGAGACTCATAAATATGGAGAACAAACTGAGGGTTACTGGAGGGGTTGTGGGAGGGGGGATGGGCTAATCGGGTAAGGGGCACTAAGGAATCTACTCCTGAGATCATTGTTGCACTATATGCTAACTAACTTGGATGTAAATTTTAGAAAATAAAATATAAAATATAAAAATAAAGAAATATATCGCTCTTCTTCCCTTCAAATTATCTTCAACTGTGACCTCCCCTTCCTCAGTTCCCACTGATTCAACTGCCCTTACACACACACACACACACACACACACACACACATCACTGTGCAAGCTGCTCCCTTCACTCCACTCAAACTGTTCTCACCAAGGTCACTATCAACCCTCATGTTGCAAAATCCAAGGTCTCTTCTCTGTGCTCACGGTTGCCAGCCGCCCCACCCCCACCCCAAACAGTTCTTTCAACCAGGTGACTCACCCTCCCTGAGAACCACTTTCTCCCTTGCCAGATAAAATACAGGACACCAGTTGAAATAAACTGCCAAACAACAAATAATGTTTTAGTATAAGTATGTCCCAAATATTGCATGGGACATACTTATGCTATTTTTTTTTTGTCTATCTGAAATTAAAATTGACTGGATGTCCTGCATTTTTACTTGCTAAATATGGTAACCCTGCTTCTCTACCCCATGTGCTCCCCACCCTGCTGTCCCTTCTTTAGCTCCTCCTCATCAGCCTGCTCCACAGTGGTTGGCCTTGACTGCCTTCTCTTCTCAAACTCCCTGATCTCTGGGACAGCTTCTCCCACACCCTCGAGCCCGGCTCCACTCGAAGCTGGCCTTGCCCAGAGTCTCTAAAGCCCTTCTCTCTCTAGATCCTACTGCCGGACCCGCTGCTCCTCTGTAGTAACAGCAGATTGCAATGCTGGGGGCGGGGGGGGGGGGGGGGGGGGGGGGGGTGGGCGGTGTGCGCACAAGCACACAGTAGGAGAGACCATACCTGCCCAGCCTGACAAGCAAGGCTGCCTCTTTGTTGCCTTTGTCCTCTGTTACCCAGAAACGTGCTGGTCAGGTGTGACAAGAAGTGCTTCTGTCATCCGGCCTCACCTCCTCCCACCCGAACTGCCTACTCCCTGCCCCCACGAGCTCTCTGAATGTCCACTCGTGCTGCTCCCCCTGAACACCATCTCCCAAATTCTCCTGTTGAAGTGCCCTCTTTTCTGCAAGTCTAGCTCAAGGGCCCCTCCTCCCAGGTTTCCCTGGGTCTCCCCGCTCTCCCTCCCCTGAGCCCCCAATTGTGTTATTTGCAGCCTTGCCCAGATCAGTAAATTGGAAGTTCACCAAGTGCTGGGACCATGTTTCATTGACCCCCATGTTCCCTGGGCACGGCCTGGCACACAGTTCGTGCTCAGCCAGTGCTTATTGAATAGAGGAGTGAATGACTAAATAAGAGAACAAGTGACAGAATGAATGAGCACATGCATGAGTAAGTGAGGGAGGAAGACTCAGTGAGTAGATGGAGGGGTGGGTGGGTGGATGGATGGATGAACGGATGGATGGATAGTGGTTAGATAGGTGGGTAGATTAGCAAGTGAACAAATGAGGAAAACTCAGGGCTTGATATGATGCCCCTCACCTGCAGAGTGAGGTCAAGCTTCCTACCGTTGCTTTGTTTTCAGAGTCATGTGATTGCAGCCTGCAGACCCTCCTTCCACTGACCCAGCGAGGTTGTGACCATGAGCACAGGGACAGAGCTCTGGGCCTGGGGTCTTGATACCTGGGTCCAGCTGAAAGGCACCTGATCTGGAACAGAGCTTACTTTGCTGGAGGGCAGAAAGAGACCAAGGCTTACTCTTTCTCCCTTCCCAGGCCTTGCACTGCTGCCTCTGCCCACCTGGAGCTTCCATGCCCAGGTATATCTTTGTGTCTAGACATGCTTGCACATCTCTCATACCTGGGAACCTCTGAGAACAGGTCCCTACTGAGCTCTTTGGAGACGCACCACCCAGGACCCCCTCAAGGAAGTATTCAGGGGCAGCCTCAGCTGCAGGGCTGCTCTGCCTGAGGCTGAACCTTAGGGGACAGGGAAGGGGGGCCGCTAGCACTCAGAGACTGAGCAGAGGTAGGAGGCACATATCAAGGTCCTGCCTCATAATTTGACCTTTTCCTCTATCTAATCCTGCACTCTCCTCCTTCCCCTCATGGATAATGATCCCTATAAACCCCAAACTTTGTCTCCGTGTTCATTTGAGGAGAACACAACCTGCAACAGTTCCCTTCACTCAGTCTCTGGGTCCTCTTTGCAGCCAGTTTCCTTCCACATGCATCTACGAAGACCCTGCTTGGGGGCTTTCAGGTCCAGAGTGACCAAGACAAGCTTCCCAGGAGCTCCCGTTCCTGGGCAGTCAGTGCCTCTCCCTTCCCCGTGCTCCCCTGCTCCATCCCTCTCCACCAGCCTCTCCCCCTGGCCCCTTCCCCCTCTGCACCTCTACAGCCCCAAGCCTCTCTCTGAGAGCCCTTCCTGCGGCAGCCACAAGGCCAAGATGGCCTGTCTAGGTACCCGTAGAGGCCAGACCCCTGTCAGGGTCAGTTTTTCCCTCCTCAATAAGCAGGTCCTAGGAGAGGCATCCATTCAAGGCAGGATGGAGACATATGAGCCAGGAGAGCCAGAAGTTTGCGTCCTTCAAACCATATTCTAAACCTGGCACAGCCTTCATTTCCTGCTACAGAGAAAACAGATTTTCTATTAATGAAAACTGAGCATGTCTTTATTTGTGATGAAAACAAGAGCTTTGTTACATGCTCTCAATGTAACACAACATTTTAACGTATTTGGAATTATCTTGAAGCTCATGATTTTTCTATCATTCCTAAGTGATGGAAGTCACTTACATTCTCTAAGAATAGAAGTGACCTATAAGAATATAGTAAGAAAGTCTCAAAGTATGTTTCAAAGTCTTTCTGGCGTTGCTGTTAAGAAAACATCTTGTACTTGCTGTGACTTTCTTTTTCCTCTTGATTCTTGACCTTGATTCTTTTCTGTTGATTCTTGAGACGTCTATGAAGGGGTATACATTTTCAATCATAAAATAAATCATGTGTTCCCAGGAAGCAGCCCTTTGGTTTCAGGATCTCAGGGCTGATTCAGGCAACTGGCAGGAGACAATTCTCGGCATCAGGTTCTTTGCAATGTGCACTTGCAAGTAACAAAATGACTCAATCAGAAGGGAGATAAAAACATAAAAATGTCTACTTGAGCTCACTGTTTCTTCTGGTGGCAAGAGAACCAGTGTCACAGGCATCCCGGGGTAACCTGAGTGAACCAGCACTCTGTTTACAATAAATTCCAGTGACATCTCAGTCCCCCATGTAAATCAGAAGAGCTGGCTCACCGTGCAATCTGACACTGCCCAGCAGTCACTCTTCAGGCCTCTCCTAAGCCCCATCCTGTGGGAAGGGTCCGGCTGAGCTCTCAGGGGTCCAAGCTGAATTCCGTCTGGTCCCACCGCTGCGGATCTCCCAGGCTGGAGGGCACAGCAAAGTGAGATGGGATGGGATGGGGAGCTTGCAGAATAGAGGCAGGGAAGGACAGGAATGCAGCATTGGAGGAGTAGGACACCGGGGAAGGCTCGCTGGGTGACGAGTGAATCTGACCCACCAGCAGAACAAATCCTGGGGACTGTCAGGCCTCACATGAAGGTCCAGAAGTCCCGGGCACCCACCACTGGTTGGGCATGATGACCTGGCCCCGTGAAGAAAGAAGCCTCCTGGCAAAACGTGGCCACTGTAAAGCTGTGGCCGGGGCCCCCCTGAGGATCCTGGGTCCTTGAGTCACAGCTGAAGCAGCACAGGATGCAGGTGATGGCTACGGTGACCACAAACAGCACGGCCACCACTCCGATCACTGCTGTTTCCATGGCCCCACGTGGCAGATGACCGGCTGAGCCCTAGCTCCCCATCCAAAACAGGGTGCCCTTGGTGGTGGCAGGCACTCTGCCCTTCCAGCCGCTCTCCTTGTGGTCTCCTAAGCGGATGCTGGTCTGAGGCCCTGGGTCACGGCCCTTCTGGGCCATGGGGCACCCCGCATGGTGCTACTCAGACCTCGGTGGGTCTCTGTTATTGTTTTCTAAGCCTCTGGTCTGGATTCCAAGAACCGTGGTCAACTCCGCTGGCGACTTCTGGAAGAAGAGCTGTCCTGAAAGATGTGAGCACAAGACTTCCTGGACTTGGAGGGGCTGGAAAGAAGGAACAGAAGACTTCGCTCAGAGGGAACATTGCCAACCCTGCCCCCTGGTGACGCCTACAGATTTCAAGAGAGTTTGTCTTCTCAGACAAAAGACAAGATACTCCGCCTCCTGGGGACCCCAGATGAGCCTGGGCTCCGCCCCTAGAAGAACCTTGGGCCAGTCCTTGAATCAGCCTATCCGATGCCTCCTGAGCTCCTGGACCTGAGCAGGGGCAGGAACGCAGGTGGGGAGGAAGGCTCTGTGCCAGGTCGGGGCGGAGGCCCAGGTCGCCACAAGGGGCCTTTGGCAGGGGGCTGTGGTCCCTTTCACTTGGCATCCTTTTCTGCATGGGGTGGGAGAGCGCTTTCTAGATAGGGCAGGATCCAAACCCCTTCAGTGATTCACTATGGGGCTCCTTCACCCTGTGGTTCCTGTTCCAGGAGAAGCCGTCTTCTGCATGGCCTCCCCCCTCCCCAACCCTCCTTGCTGCCTGCTCACACTCGGATGCTGTGAAAACTTACCCTGGGCTTCTCCAAGCGACAGAGCCGGCAGTGGTGCCATGGCCTCCTGACCTGGGGGCCACCCCAGGGGCCAGGCCCGGCACACTCATCCCTGGGCGCTGCAGCCTTGGTCCTGCTTGGGACAAGGCTCCGAGATGTCTGAGCAGCTCTGAGAACTTCCTGGATTCCTTCCTCCAATTGTGAGTGTGGGCCCAGGACCTGCACAGCTGCCTGCCCCCTCCGTGACTGCACTTACCCCACCCCCCCACACACCCACACCATTGCAGCCCGACGAGGCAGGCTCTCCACTTAGCCCATCCGGGTGAGGGGCCAGCCGGGCCAGGCCACCCAGGAAGTCTGCCAGAAGGGCTGCCTCCTGACCGCCACCCGGTCCCGGCTCTTCCACAGCTAACCGCCTGAGACGACCCCACTTCCAGAAAGGAGGCTGGATTGCCGGTCCCACTTGACCCAAACTCTGAGAAACAGAGCAGTGAGGAACAATGCTTCCAGGTACCAGGCACAGGGTTTCTTGAGAGTTCTCCAAGGCCCCAGTGAATTTTCTTTAGTACCAGTTTTAGGAAGTTGCTAAGTGCAGGATGAGAGAGCAACTATTTGGACTAAATGAGGCCTGTCATGTTCTCACTCTTCCCTTTTCCAGGATGAGCTCCGGGCTCTTCCTCTGCATGAACAGCATTGGGCAAGCCGGGCCCATGGCAAACCTGGACACCTCAGATTATTTGTGTTAAGTAGGGCAGCCAGAGCAGAAAGGAAACACGATGCGCCAGTCTGGGGCACATGGTTTCAGACTGAATCACCAAAATCAACTCGCCAGTTCAGGAGACAGAGGGCACCAGAGGAATCCGGTTTCAAACTGAATTATTTGTTTCTTTGAATTCTCGTTTGCCTGTTCTTTGTGGACGCATGTAGTTGGAGGCCACCCATTGTAGATGTGTGTTTTTCAGCATTTTAAAACTGGAATAAAGGACAATTGCTCAGCCCTCTTGTCTTCTGCCTTGGATGGGTTTCCTTATCTGTTTCTGAGATTGGGGCCCCTTCTCTGATTCGCCAGTAAACTAGGCCTTCTGATCCATTCTGACAACAGACATTCAATAGTTGAACACAGGCTGAGTGGCGCAATGAGAGGGCCCCAGGGATATTGTGAGGACAGGTCCAGTCTGCTGCGAAGGCTCCTCAGGGTTGCATATGATGTCACACCCGCACTCTGCAACATGGAATGACCAACACGGCATCTCAAGCCCAGGGCACAAGGAGCCATCCTTGATGAAGATGGACAGGGTGCACTTACTTTCACCACAATGCCCACTCAGTTCAGGGTCCTTGCCTTCAACTATCCCCCAACAGCCCTGTCCCGTGATTTAAGTGGCAGCAGCATTATCAGGCGAGTTGGAAAGATCAAGACAGCCATACATGTTTACTACTGCTCAGAGACGTTTGTGCTAAGGGCTTTTTTCTGGGTATCTTCTCCTCTTCTTGTGACTATTGTAATCCTGTGATATACAGCCCCTGACCATGGACCCCAGATGCCGTGGGACTTCCCAAGATAACTACCATTTAGATACATATGTGTCGCCCACAGCCACCATCATCAACTGATCAGAAAAAGACACATCCCTTACTTTCCCTTACATTAGAAGGGCAAAGATGATGGCAGACATCCTAAAGCAGAGAGAATAGAGCTCCCCCAGAGACTCCAGGCCACATTTAGGAAAGGCAGGCCATCCGAGACTGACACAGGGCTACATAAAGAGATGAGGGAGGAGAGGGGACGTCCAAGCCAGCAGGCCCACCCATGTCCATCTGTTAAATGTTTCCCACTTTTCAGGCCCCCAACACTGGGGATGGAGGGGGAGCACAGGCCCCCTCAGCAAGGGCCCCAGGAGCTCAGAGGCCTAATCCCCTCAAGGTCCTACTGCCATACTTGGTGTCCCTCAAGCCCCAAACTTCTGGCAGCGGTTATTCTGATCATATTTACTTTCCCAGAGAGCATGACGTTCTGAGAATTTTTCCTGAGCATCTGTTGTGTGGGCTGGTTCTGCACTGGGGGCAGGGAGCCCTCAAAGTTTCTTAGATGCATGAGGGCAGGGGCCCTTGAATCCTGCCATAAATCTCTGGGGAAGAGACAGATGTGTTCAGTGTTCCACCAGAAATATAAAAATAAATATGAATAACAAATTGGAAACCCATAGGAGGGAGCAACAAATTCTTCTTGGGCAAAGACACAGAGAGGGGAAAGTACGAGGTGTTTTCTGGGGCCAATGACCAGAGCAGTGTGGATAGGACAAAAGGAGCAAGGGACAGGGACCAGATCAGGGGCCTTTAATAACCAACCAGGAGGCAGGGACTTCACCCCTAGGGCTATAAAGGAGTTTCGGCAGATCCTACAGGCCACGGTGCAGAGATGCTTCAAAAAGGGACAGGGCTGGACGTGGGCAGGAGTCCAGATTGGCAGGGTCGGGGGAGGACAAGCTAGGACAGACTCGGGAATGCTGGAGGGGAGGCAGATTTGAAGGACACTGCAGAGATAAAATCAGCAGTACGTGGTGACCCGTGACCTACTTTCCCAGCCCAGAAACCTAGCACGGCTGTCAGTGTGGATTTGCCTCCCTCTCCCCCTTACACCTCCAACCCTCACAGAGAATCCACCAGGAACTAGAAAAGAAACAGGATGTTCTGTTCCAATGAGTCACCAGGCCCCTGACTTTCTGGCCCGTTCTCGAGCCCCTCCCCACCACCTCTCCTGGCCCCTAAGGCTCTCCTCTCTCTGCTTCCCACCCAAGCCCAGGCTGAAGGCCTCAGGACAAGATTTCCTTCCTCCCTGTGGAATTGTGCCAGCTATTCATGGGGTATGTGGAACATGCCTCCAGACTTTGGCAAGAAGAGGTCTCTGCTATCGATCCATTTTAGGGAAGAGGAAACTGAGATCCTGGGGAGACAAGCAGTCTCCCAAGGCCACCGAGCACCACCTCCTCCGGTTTAAAGAACCTCCCAGCCCCTCTGCTATACACAGGCACCAGTGGGTCCGGGAGCTGGAGCCTCAAGGCTTGGATAAGAAACCCTGATCGAGTTATCAAGGACACACTGAATTCAACACAGCTCACAGACTGGGGCTTCTGCAGGTCCCAGGGTTCAGTCTGCCCTGGAGATGCACTGGAAAGAGCACTGGAGAAAGAGCCCTTGGTGACCAGCCTGGGTGGCCTCACCCCTCTTCTCTGAGCCCCTGGACTGTCCCACAGAAGCCCAAAGCCCCCCTGGTACACAGAGAGCCCTCTCTAGGCAGGGCTGCGTGCAAACCCCACGTCCTCCCTCAGAGCTTAGGCCCCAAGCTTTTCTCTCCTACTGCCCTTGGAGCACCACAGGGCCTGCCCAGTTTCCCCCAGGGCACGGCCAGCCCTCAAGCAGCAGGCAGAAGCTGCCCGTGTCAGGCACTCACTTCTCATCAGAGAAGGATGTTCCCAGGGCATTGCAGACACATGCCTGGCGGCTCGATCCTTCTCTCCCACTCGAGCTGTACGATCAAGAGCCTCTTCACAAAAGCTTCCTCGTAGTTTTTATTTTCTTGTATTAAGGCACCAGTGAATTGACCTTGCAGCCTCATACTGTCTTCTCCAAACACAAGCATTGCTGTCCCCTCCCAGCTACGCCCCTGGCCAGGGCCTGAGTAAATCAGAGGACAGCACTTCAGAGAGCACGGTACATCCTCTGTGCATCCACATGCACTGGTGTCCCCTGGGAGTTACAGTCACAGGCAGGGTCCATCCCCAAAGGACCATCTCTGCTCTCAACTTGTTATCTTCCAGTGTGCGCAGGGCCACCCCTGTGCTCCTCGCTTCTCTCCTTATAGTACCCTGGGGGGGCGGGGGGGTGTAGTATGCAAAAGAAGCCAAGCAGGACCCAGGGCACAGTACTCAGTGTTTACCACAGAGAGGCGCCCTTCTGCACAGGAGCATGGGGGTCCACGGGAGGGCAGGCAGTGGCTGCCATTCACAGGCGTCAGTGGTGGCCTCGGTGGGCATGGAGGTGGGCTTGGTGGTGGGCTTGGTGGTAGAGGTGTCGGTGGAGGCGATAGTGGTGGAGGCCCACGTGGTGCGTGTGAGACATGTGGCCAGGATGACGGAAACAGTGAGTGTGCCCCGGGTGGCCCCTGCCCGGGAGGAGCCAAGGCTGGGCCCACCGGACTCGGTTTCTCCTCGCGGCCGGGCGGTTCCTCTCCACATCATGGTCCCGCTGTCCGTGGTACAGGCAGGTGGCCAGCAGCAGCACCAAGAGCAGAAGAGCCATGGCAATGCCTGTGATCAAGCCCGCGAGGGTCGTGCTTCCCAGGAGGCCTAGCATCTGGAAGCTGGACAGTCCTTCCTCTCGGCAGCTCCCTGCTGCTGCCTCCCCTTCGGCGGTCTCTGCTCAGCCCTCACACTCACTGGACTTTGTTGCCTCAGCTCCTGCGGTCTGGAGAGCAGCCAGGGAATGTGGGTGCCGCCTCTTTGGGCTGGAGCTGCCCGCCAAGTAAGAGGCCAGGCGACTGTTAACTCTGGGGAGGTCCATGGGGAGGCTGGGTGGGGACAGAGGAACTGTCAGGAGGGGCTGTGGAAGGAAGAACCCTGAGGCTGAAGACAAGAGGTCCCGGCCCCCCCATGCCTGTCACCTGGCCAAGCGACCAAACCGGCCCCTTCCCCTCCCTGGCCTCCACTCCCTCCTCTTTTAGACAGGACAGCATAGCAAGTAAGAACATAGGTTCTGGAACAACACAACGCACTAGTTCTATGACTATACACAAGTTACTTGACCTCTTTGTGCCTCCGTTTCCTCATCTGTAAAATGGCTAATAAGAGTAACTTTCTGGGGCACCTGAGCGGCTCGGTCGGTTGAGGCTCTTGCCTTTGGCCCAGGTCATGATCCCAGGGTCATGGGATTGAGCCCCAAGTCAGGCTCTGTGCTGAGTGTGGAGTCTGCTTGAGACTCTCTCTCCCTCTGCCCCTCTCTCCTGCTTATGTTCTCTTGCACTCTCTCTCTCTCTCAAATTAAAAAAGAAAAGAAGGAAAAAAAGAGTACCTTCCCCCATACATATGGTTTTCTAAGGATTTGAGCAGTTAAGATTATAAAGCACTTAAACCAGTCCCTGACACATGTTTGCCATCAATATCGCAGTGGAGTTTGGGCTGGGGAGACCTCAGCATTTGAGCGCCTCTGGCTCTCTGTCCTGCTGCTGGAGTCCTCCAGGACAGGGGCGGGCCCTGTGCAATGAATTGTCCTGTACTTCCAGAGCTCAGTGAGGCACTGCGGGCAGATTCATCATTGAGAGAGCCAGACGCTGTCTCTAGGTCCTCGGTGCCCAGTCTGGGAGTTACCC
Organism: Panthera uncia; assembly: GCF_023721935.1. Taxonomy (NCBI): domain Eukaryota; kingdom Metazoa; phylum Chordata; class Mammalia; order Carnivora; family Felidae; genus Panthera; species Panthera uncia. The sequence continues at coordinate 56,175,832 of NC_064807.1, read as the reverse complement.
ATGCTGCAGGAGGCAGGGAGGGGGCTGCTGAGCTCAGAAAGGCCAGGCGCCATCCCAGCCTCCTGGTTCCCCATTCAACAGTCTTGACTGGCCATAAATGGCAGGCTTCTGGCTCCGTCCCATACCTTCTGAGCAGCAGAAGTGACATACCATTCCTTACTGGTGGAGAATTTACAGAGCAGGCCGGACCTGAACAGCCGCAGACTCCCCTACCCCTCCTGGTCCCAAATCCCCTCTGTTCATCCTAAACAAGTACTGTCCATTTGGCTCACGTGTCTCAGGGCTGGGCACCCGCTATCTCCCTGGGGAGCCCTTTCTGCTGTGGGTTTGTCAAGCTGTCCTCAAAGCTCCTTTTCACATGAGGCTCTCTGTCTCACCCTATGAGACCACAGATGTCCAGGGACCCTCCACAGTGAGCGCCCCCACCGTTTCTATCCTTCCCTGCTGTGTGCTCATCTCTCTACCACCTGGAGGAGTGTTTTCAGCAGCCAGCCTCTGTGTGACCTTACACAAGCCCGTCCCCTGACCCAGCCTGGTTCCTCCTCTGGAAAAGTTCCAAGGCAAAAGGTGACCTCCGGGGACTTTCCCTCTCAGACCTCAATGAGATGAGCTCTCTCAGGGAGGCCTCAAACCCTTAGTGAAAACCCTCTCTGGATGAAAATGTCAAACATTCCCTTCAACCAAATTGGGCTCAGGGGGCAGCAGGTCTAATGAGTCCTGGGGCTTTTGCCCTCAGAGTGAAAGCCAATTCAACTTTTAATGATGCTGGAGTGAGAGCTCCTTCCTATGGCTTCCAGGGCCCTGGGGGCCCAGCTGCCTTCCCTCGGGGCCTATTAAGGAAGGAAGTCTGCTGGAAGGAGGAGGAGGAAGGCAACAGAACTTTCTCCTTCTCTAAGGAGATTCCCACTCCACACCAGCCACAGATGGGGCAGGACCCTGCAAACTGCAGACATGCAGAGCTTCAGTCAGCACAAAGCACTCTTGGAATCACCCAGACCCAGCCCTCACTGAGAGTTAGAGAAATTGAGGCCAGAGAAGGGAAGGGACTTGCTTAAGTTTTCCCAGCTTTGTGGGCTATTCTGTACAGCAGGTAATCAAGACAGCACTATTCCTAGAGTGAGGGGGGCATCCAGAGTGAGAGTCTGAGATCAGCTGGTGATCTTCTACAGAGATAACCGGGAAAGGGCTATACAGATGTGAATGAATCTGAACTCCCCACCTCTCTATCTCTCTCTCTTTCTCTCTCTCTCCCTCCCTCCCTCCCTCACTCTCTCACACACACACGTGACATTTGTTTTCTTAAGTGCAGGGTCACTTCCCATCTGGACAGAAGATAGGATCCCAGAGTGGGTGTTTGATTAGATGCTGAGCACTCGGGGGAAGGTATAGAGACCACAGTCCTCTGGGACTGCAGAAGTAACTGAGACCTTCTTGGAGTCCCAACTGAACACAAGGGTTTGCAGGGCTGATGGCTTTAGAGGAACGTGAGACTGTGTCAGAAAAGCTCTTGTGTAGCACTATGGTTGTATTTCTCTCATGGGGTTTGGACTTCTGCACCCCGCACAAGCTACCTTCTTAGCTGAGGGACTGGAGTTTCAGACTATACAGCTGAAAGATCAGCCTTTTGGAGTTCCTATCATTTAGCTTCATGCCCATTCTTTCCAGAGTGCACAGATTTATGCATTCACTCACATATCTGTGCACCCTTGTAAATTGCTCTGTAGGTAAACTCATGCACCGAGAATTGTGTGTGTACACATACTCAGGCACATATTCATGCACATATGCATGAGTGCATACAAGTTCCATACAAGCTCACAAACTCCTGCGTGTACAAGATACAAGTGGTTCTTGGCTGTCCCAAGAGAGCAACCATTGTTTTCAGCGCTTGGTAGCACCACCTAGTGGTGAAACTGTAAAAAAATCAGTTTTGTATTCCGATCTTTGTTTATAGATCATAATTTGAATCCATTTACTTAACTCCTCTCTGTTCCAGATTCTGGTCTGGAAATTTTAAGGAATTTCCACAAGATATAGTACAAATGAAACCATATTGATGGAGGCACTGACTAAGGAAGGGTGTCTCTGGGAGGTAATGAAGGTTATGCCCCAGCAGAGCCTCCCCTAAGACCTATGATAGACAGCCAAGACTAGGAATGAGGGTGAGGTGGGCACTGGCAAAAAACAAGTTGAGTGACTTTAGGTATTGCAGGAGTGGCTGCTCTCAGAAGAAAGGCCAAGACTCAGCTCATCTTTTGTTCTGCACAAAAAGCAGGGATATTGGCCAGCATGTTCCTAACTTGGCTTGCTCGTGCCAGTTAGAGAAGGGAGATACTCCTCTGCCTAACCATGGGTGGCCTTAGTAAATACTGAAAAGAAGTTGCCAAGAACAGCAGCAAACCTTTCTCCTCTTCTCAGGAGCTCTCCCTGCCCTAATCATGGTCAAGTAGACCACCCCCAACCCCAATCTAAAAAACTAAATCATAAACAACCAGGCTCTTTTTTCTTCTTTCTCCATTTGCCTTACACCAACATGCTTGAAAATAAGCTACAGAATTTTTATAGAACTATTTCAATTACAATACCAAACAAACATCAGTCTAAGTCCCTCTTTAAAGCAAGCAAATAGGGTCACCTGGGTGGCTCAGTCAGACAAGCATCCGACTCTTGATTTTGGCTCAGGTCATGATCTCACAGTTTGTGGGGATCAAGCCCTATGTCTCACTAATAGTGCAGAGCCTGCTTGGGATTCTCTCTCTTCCTCTCTCTCTGCCCCTGCCCCACTCACATGTATGCGCACTCTCTCTCTCAAAATAAATAAACTTTAAAAATAAATGAATAAATAAAGTGAGCAAATAGAGAAAATTGCTAGATATATGAAAAAAGATATCAAGTATTGTACCTTATTACCAAGGTTACTAGAATCTAAAAAATGGAGAAATAGTAAAATCCCAAAATTTATATTCTAAATAATATTCAAAAGCCAATCCATACATGAATTTGGGGAAATACTCAAAGCAGGAAATTTACTCTCAGATTAAAAATCAAATCAGGAAAGATTGCTTTGAGAACCATCCTCATAAGTCTCAGGGGAAAAAAAGGAATAAAGAGAGAAAGAGAGGGAAGAAATGGCCAGGAAATCAAATATGCTTATATAGCAGACATTCTAGAAGTAGAGAACAGAGCCCATGGAGAAATGATCATTAAAGAAATAAAGAAGGGCACCTGGGTGGCTCAGTTGGTTAAGCATCCAACTCTTGATTTTGGCTCAGGTCATGTTCTCACAGTTCATGAGTATGAGCCCTGTGTCGAACTCTGTGCTGACAGTGCAGAGCCTTCTTGGGATTCTCTCTCTCTCCCTCTCTCTCCGTCCCTCCCCCCATCCCCTCTCAAGATAAATAAACTTAAAAAAAAACTTCCCTGAGCTGAAGAATTCCATCTTTAGATGAAAAGTTACCCTGAGTACTAGGCAGACTATTTGAAGAAGCCAGAGCAAGCCATCTAGGTATACCCAGGTGAAATTTTGACATTAAAAATGTGATGTAAAAAATATATATAAAGGAACTCAAATGTTACAGTCATTATGTAAATAGTCTGGCAGTTTCTTACAAAACTAAACACATGCTACCATATGATCCAGCAATCACACCTCTTGGTATTAACACAAAGTAATTTAAAACTTATGTTCACACAAAACCTGCATACAGATGTTTATAGCAGCTTTATTCTTTTTTTTTTGTGTGTTTATTTATTTTCGAGAGAGAGCACAAGCAGGTGGAGGGGCAGAGAGAGAGATGGAGACACAGAATCTGAAGGCGGCTGCAGGCTCTGAGACAGCTCAGAGCCCGACACAGGACTCAAACCCACAAACTATAAGATCATGATCTGATATGAAGTTGGATGCTTGGCTGACTGAGCCACCCAGGCACCCCAGCAACTTTATTCTTAATTGCCAAAACTTAGAAGCAACCAAGATGTCCTTCAGTAGGTGAATGAATAAATAAACTAAGGTATATTGAAACAGTGGACTATTATTCAGCACTAAGAAGAAATAAGCTATCAAGCCATTAAAAGACACGGAGGAAATCTTAAATGCATTTTAGTAAGAGAAAGAAGACAATCTGAAAAGGCTACAGACTGTATGATTCCAACTATATGATATTCTGGAAAAGGCCAAACTATGGAGACAAAAGAATCAGTGGCTGCCAGTGGCTAGAGAGGAGAGAGGAATGAATAGGCGGAGCACAGAGGCAACAGTGCCATTGCCAGTGTTTAGGGCAGTGAAACTATTTCGCAGGCACTATCCTGGTGGGTACATGTCATTATACATCAGGAAAGCCCTTACAATGTACAACACCAAGAGTTAACCCTAATGTAGACTATGTACTTTGGGTGACTCTGATATATGGATGCAGGTTCATTGATTATAACAAATGTACCACCATGGTGCCAAATGTTGACAGTGGTGAAGTCTGTGCATATGTGGAGACAGGAAGTATGTGGGAGATTTCTGTACATTCCACTCAGTTTTGCTGTGCACCTAAAACTGCTCTAAAAAAAATAGTCTATTTTAAAAAAGGAAAAGGAGGGGCGCCTGGGTGGCTCAGTTAAGTGTCCGACTTTGCCGCAGGTCATGATCTCATGGTTTGTGAGTTCGAGCCCCACGTTGGGCTCTGTGCTGACAGCTCAGAGCCTGGAGCCTGCTTCTGATTCGGTGTCTCCCTCTCTCTCCCTGCCCCCTCCCTTTCTCACACTCTGGCTCGCTCTCTCTCTCTCTCTCTCTCTCAAAAATAAATAAACATTAAAAAAAATTTAATAAAAAAAATGATCCTACAAATAACAGGAGCTGTTCAAACTGTCTCAAAGAATAGAGAAAGAAACTTTCCTTTTTTAATCTATAAAATTTACTTTAGGGGCGCCTGGGTGGCTCAGTCGGTTGGGCGTCCGACTTCGGCTCAGGTCATGATCTCACGGTTCGTGAGTTCGAGCCCCGCGTTGGGCTCTGTGCTGACAGCTCAGAGCCTGGAGCCTGTTTCGGATTCTGTGTCTCCCTCTCTCTCTCTGCCCCTTCCCTGATCATGCTGTGTCTCTCTCTGTCTCAAAAATAAATAAACATTAAAAAATTAAAAAAAAGAAAGAAAGAAAGAAAGAAAGAAAGAAAGAAAGAAAAGAGCCAGCTCATTTTGAAAAAAAAAAAAATTTACTTTATAAAACTAGCATAATAATCCTGATACCAGGGGCGCCTGGGTGGCTCAGTCAGTTGAACGTCCAACTTCGACTCAGGTCATGATCTCACAGCTCATGAGTTTGAGCCCCACGTCAGGCTCTGTGCTAACAGCTCAGGACCTGGAGCCTGCTTCTGCTTCTGTGTCTCCCTCTCTCTCTGCCTCTCCCCCACTCAACACTCTGTCTCTCTCTCTCTCAAAAATAAATAAACATTAAAAAAATTTTTTTAATAATCCTGATACCAACCCTGACAACTATAGCATGAAAACACTATAGACAAATATCAAAATTCTAAAAAATGAATACCATGTTTGTATCCCTAGCAGAATACTGAAAGACTAATACTCCATAAGCAAATACAGTTTATTCTAGGAATGTGAGCGTGGTTTGATATTTTTAGAAATCTATTGTTGTAATTAATTATATAAATAGTGTAAAAGGAGTAAAACCATACAATCACCTCAATAGATGGCAGAAAGACATTTGATAAAATTCACTATTCATTCCTGATAAATATACAAATGAACAAAAAAATAGAAGTGTAGTATTAGAAGGATACTCTCTTAATATGATTAAAAAGAAAAATATCTCAAACCAGTAGCCAACATCATGACTGTTGGTAAAAAAAAAAAACACAGATGTTCTCATGAAAATCAGGAATAATTAAGAATGTTCACACTCACAAACTGAGGGTTGATGGGGGGTGGGAGGGAGGGGGGTGATGGGTATTGAGGAGGGCACCTTTTGGGATGAGCACTGGGTGTTGTATGGAAACCAATTTGACAATAAATTTCATATATTGAAAAATAAATAAATAAAATAAAATAAAATAAAAAAAGAATGTTCACACTCACCACTTTAAAAAAATTACTTTTATTTTTAATTTATTTGTATCTATTTATTATTATTTTGAGAGAAAGAGAGAGCATACACACACACAGGCAGGGGAGGAGCAAAGGGAGAGGGAGGGAGAGAATCTTAATCAGGCTCCATACACAGCATGGAGTCCAACTTGGAACTCAATCTCATGAACCAACCATGAGATCATGACCTGAGCCAAAAATCAAGAGTGGGACGCTGCTGAACTGACTGAGCCACCCAGGTGCTCCTATGCTCTTTTTTAACTGTGTTAAGTAAAAGTGGTAAGAGAAACATCTGGGTGGCTCAGTCAGTTCAGCGTCTGACTCTTGATTTTGGCTCAGGTCATGATCTCCCAGTTGGTTCATAAGATCAAGCCCCGTGTAGGCTCTGTGCTGACAGCACGAAGCCAGCTTGGGATTCTCTCTCCCTCTCTCTCTGCCCCTCCCCCTACTCACACACTCTCTCTCCCTCAAAATAAATAAATAAACATTTTATTAAAAAAAAAAAGAGCATAAGGGTGCCTGGGTGGCTCAGTTGGTTAAGCGTCTGACTTTGGCTCAGGTCATGATCTCATGATTCATGAGTTTAAGCCCCACATGGGGCTCTCTGCTGTCAGCACAGAGGCAGGAGCCTCAGGTCCTTTGCCCCTCCCCTGCTCTCTCTCTCTCTCAAAAATAAATAAACATTTAAAAAATAAAATAAAATAAATTTTAAAAAGAGCATAAAATAAAAGGCAGAGATCATGAATTATATAATTGCATACCTAGAAAATTTAAATGATTTTGCTAAAAACTATTCACAAATAAGAGGTTAATAAATAAGATTATTTAAAAATAAAAATACAGGGACACCTGGGTAGCTCAGTTGGTTAAGGGTTCGACTTTGGCTCAGGTCATGATCTCGCAGTTCACGAATTCGAGCCCCACGTCCGGCTCTGGGCTGACAGCTCAGAGCTTAGAGCCTCCTTCGGATTCTGTGTGTCCCTCTCTCTCTGTCCCTCCCTCATTTGTACTCTGTCTCTCTCTCTCTCAAAAATAAACAAAACATTTTTTAAAAAGGAATAAATTAAGCAAGAATACTAATGGTGGGGCAAGGAAGAAATGAAACATTCTGCTGAGGAAGGAAATATGTGAGCTTCTTCCTAGGAAGCCCAGGGTATCTGTCTGAAGAAGAATCTGAATTATTACAGAAAGAATACAAAGAAAAGGAATTAATGGGCAATCTTTGACATTCAAAACGGCCCTTTTCCTTGTAAGTCAAGCCATTTTTTGGAGAAGGTTTTCTAAGTTCCTTTTTCTCCCCCTTTCAACCTATTGAATCAGGAATCAAGCTGAGGACCCAGGCCACGGAGGTCCCCCACATTGTAGAAAGCTACCCACTTCCACACATGACAGCCGAGTAGCAGAGGTTTGAAGCTCTAAGGTAGATGGGAGCCGTGATATCCAGGGCCAGGGGAATACTGGTCTCTTCTGGCCCCACGTGGTGATGGAAAAGAGAAAAGAGACAGAAGGAGGAGGAATGAAGTATGAAATATGTGAGGTAGCCCCCAGGGAGTTCCAAAAATAAGTGGTGAGACTGTGGGAAGATGGGGTTAGAGATGAGTATATGGAAACACTGACATTACTTGAAAGGAAAATACAGTCTACAAAATCTGGGAGCATAAAAATGTGACCTTATCTGTGCGTATAGGGCAGTTAGCGCTGGGAATGTTTGCGTTGTAACCCTAAATATATGCACAGACAAGTCTGGAGAGCTATACAATGTGATGTTAACAGTGCTTCTCTCTGAGTGGTGAGGTTACCAGTGATTGATTTTTATTCTGGCAATCTATATTTTTTAAATTTCAACAATAAACATCTACCTTGTGTAACAATAAAAGCAACAAAAGTTATAGCTTTAGAAAAAATATTCAGAAACCATGCCCACCCAAATAGAATAGCTCTGAATACCAGCCAAGCAATCTACCTCATTCACCAAAGAGCAGTCAGACTCCAGAATCATAAACTCAATTGGTGCCAGCTTAAATATGCCAAAAAGCGTAAGAAGTATACCAGATTGTCTGTCCTCAGAAATGTGTGGGAGCTGATTAATACAAGGGGAATGCTCTTCCCCAGCTCTCCTGGATGGTATGCCCATGAGCATTTAGACGTGAATGTGCAGATAAACAGTAAATTTTCTTGAGCCTCCGTTTCCCCTTACGCACTATGAGAGAAAGACTGGGGACAGACTGAATCTGTACAGTCTAAGTTTTTTTTCCTTCCTGACTTCTCGAGTCTCTGTAACTTTCTGAAACCACCACTGAAAGATAATTGTGACCCTTAAAATTCTATTCGTTTATTTAACTAATATCTATTTAATCAAGCCCTGAATTCAATGCTAAGGCTAGGGAGAAGAAAGATATAGTCCTTGCCCTCCAGGAGCTTTTTACCTTGAATAGGAGACCAATATAGAAATGATTACAATGTACCAGGTAAATCCTGGGACCTAAGTGTTCACAAGGCCCCAGCAAAGTGCAAAAGAAAGGGCCATTCATAAGTAATAAACTTCTTTCCCTTTTCTCCCCAACCTCCTATTTTAATAATTGCTAAAATAATTATACTTTACAAATTGATCTGACTTGAACCTCCCACAACCCTGTTATTCTCATGTTACATATGAGGCACACAGCCAGGAAGTGGCAGGGCCAGAATTGAGCCCAGGCCTGCCTGCCCCCAAAGTCTACCTCTAACCCAGTCCTGGACTGAGAGATGGAACTGAATGAGACATGATGCCATCCTTGGAAAGAGAAGCCATGTCTTTGACAATCCACAGGAGAGGAAAAAGAGAATATGGGAGGATAATGGATAGAAAAAGGGAAGAGTCTTTCAAGACTTTTGCCCTAAAAATTTGAAAAACTCCTGATTTAGGCTTATGTAGAACATCCAAAGAGATAATAGATTCCTGAGTGGCTTTCTAACCTATCCTTCACTAAAAAAATAAAAATAAAAAATAAAAAAATAGACAATAATAAAAAAAAATAAGATGGTTGGATAGATGAATTCATATGTGATAAAGCAAATGTGGCAAATGGTTAACAATAGTTGAAATTAGATTTTAAGTATATGCCTATTCACACTACAGTTTTTATAACCTATATATATATTTGAAAATTTACACACACACACACACACACACACACACACACACAATGTTGTAGGCAGGGGGAAATAAGCAATAGTTGGGCAGGGAAGTAGGAAAATAGAGTTTTCTAGTTCTGTCTCACTTGGTAGCTATTAGCCACATGGCAGTTGAACACATGAAATGTGGCTAGTCTGGGTTGAGAGAGTCTGTATATGTGATATAGACTTCAGATTTCAAAAACTTACACAAAAGAATGGAAAATATCTCATCAATAATTTTTATCCTATTCACAGGTTGAAATAATAATTTTTATGTTGGATTAAATAAGAATATATATTTAAAGTTTATTTTGAGAGAGAGAGAGAGCAGGGGAGGGGCAGAAAGAGAGAGAGAGAGAGAGAGAGAGAGAGAATCGCAAGCAGACTCCATGCTGTGAGCACAGAGCCCTACTCGAGACTTAATCTCACAAACCATGAGATCATGACCTAAGCCGAAATCAAGAGTTGGATGCTTAACCACCTGAGCCACCCAGGTGCCCCTAAAATATATTATTTAAATTAATTTCACCTGCTGCTTTTTACTTTTTTTAAAGCTACACATTTAACTTATGCGTGCACAATGTATAGTATTTCTACTGAACAGTGTCACCTAGAGCATCCAGTCACCACAGATCCTATTCCTTTGCTCACTCACACCTGCTCTGGATCACATCCTGTACCAGGGCAGGCAGGGATGAATCATAGTCACAGCCTCAGAGAGCTGAAGGTCTAGGTCCTGGAGACAAGCCAAGACAGACTTGAAAACACTATAGGATTTCAGTATCTAGGTAATCTCTGTAACTTCCTTGCTTATGAGTATCCACATGAAGCCTTTTTTCTTTTTCTTTTTCTTTTTGTTTTAGACTGAGGACAGAATCTTTCTAGAGTACATTTAGAAATATGTGGGGTGTTTGAAGTGGTCAGCATTTGGGGTCAGCATTTCATATGCAAGAACTAGGGAAGGTGAACATTCCACATTGAGGACAGTCCCATACGAGGAAGAAATATCTTGTCCAAAACACTAGTAGTGTACCTGTTGAGAAATCCAGTAGAGGAAGAATGACATACCTGTTTCTACCCTCTGGATAAGGACTCTGAGGCCTGTTAACCAACCCACACTGAGGTAGCACCATTATTTCTGTGGAGGCAAGAACAAGGAGTTTCCTGGGGTACTGAATGTCATAACACAATTCTGTATCTCCTGAAAGGTAGGAAAATTACCCTGGGACAGTTAGGGACACCCAAGGGTTCAGCTCCCAGTAGGAAACCCGTCTGATTATGAAGACTGCCAAAGGCAGTGTTCAATTAGCCCAGCCTAGTTAACCATCTGGGAGCCTGTACCTAGAGCTCAGGGCACCACTCTCCAGCATTAGGCTCTAAAATGCCACAGGGACAGACCACTTCTGGAGGTGGTACCCAGTGAAAATGAGCCATCCCTCTGGTCTGATCTCTGGGGGCCAGAGCTATGGGAGATGAGGAGTGTGGGTGGGTGTGCCACATCACTTCAGCTGAAGGACAAGTCCCCAAACTAGATCCCCAGAAGGCCTTAGCTGAGCAACAGGTAAATATATAAGAACTCAGAGATAGATGAGTATCACTGCTAGCCTGTGAAAGGATCAGAAATCCCTTCCTAGAACAAGGTGCAGTGGTCCAAGCAAGAGATGATAGGTGCATGCATCACAATGGTATCTGGGAGAAAAGCAGGTAGAACAAACTTAAAATATATTATTGAGATGGAAGTAAGACAACTTTCTGACACATCTGATGAGGAGAATTAAGAAGTAGAAGCCAAGTATAAACCTAGGGATCTGGAATGAACAACTGAATAGTAGAACAGGCAGGAATAACTTCTTGAGAAACTGGTCAGTGAAGGGGAGAGGAAAGATGAGGCAGCAGCTGCAGGAGGAAATTATGTCAAAGAAGGTTTTATTTTAAAGGTGCAAGAAGATTGAGCCCTATATTCCATGGGAATCACCAAGGGAGAGAGGTGACTCATGGAATGATGTTTCTGTGGAGGAGAGAGGGATTAGGGTCAGGAATGGGGGTGGAGTGGGATAGTTTGAGATTGATTCTCCGTTTCAGTGCCTGGTGTCATGAGCCATGAGCCTCTAGCCAACTAGATACCTGAAGTGACCCTCCTTAGACCTCATTCCTTTTCCTTTCTGTTAACATTAAAAATTTTTTTAAGCTATGTGCTATTTACTACAAAAGTCTAAAAAGCGGTGATAGAAAAGTTGAAAGCAAAAAGATAGAAAAGATATGTCAAGCAAATACTAAGCAAAAGAAAACTGGTATGTTAATAATAGATAAAGTAAATTTTAGGGCAGAAAAAATTCTAGAGATAAACAGGATCCATATACAAACACAAAGGATTATTTTCACCAGCAGGATACACCAATTATAATGTTGCATGCTCCTAATACTCAGTGAAGTGGTACAATAGAGTTTTCTAGTACTGTCTCATATGGTCGCTATTTTAGACTTTACAGAACTTTATAGAACTATAAGGAGAAATTGGTAAATTCACAATGAAGAAAAGGATTCTAACACATATCTTTTCATTATTGAGAGACCAAGCAGACAAAACAATCAGTAAGAATTTAGATTCAAATAAAGTAACTGTGAAGCTTGATAAAATGGACATATATAGAAACACTGCCCTCAGCAGAGAAGACACATTCTTTTCAAGTACACAGATGCTATTGATGAAAAATTGCCAGAAAGTAGGTCGTAAGGCAAGTCTCAACAAATTTTAAAGGATGGGTATCCTACAGACCATATTCTTTGACTACAGTGAAATTAAATTAGAAATCAAACTGAGATAAATTTTAAAAATTTAAGGTTTACCCAATGACCTCCATTTGTTTGGAAATTAAGAAACACACTTCTATAATAATTATAATAAAAGAAATAATAGTGGAAATTACAAATTACTGAGAACAAGAGAGAAATAGCACATATCAAAATATGTAGAGTGAAATTAAGGGAGTATTTCTATTAGGAAAAATAAACTCTGAAATTTAACAAGCTTAAAAATTGAGAAGAAAGCCAAAGTGAGTAGAAGGAAGAAAATAATAAAATTAGAGTGGATATAAATCAAATAGCAAATAGAGAAACAATAGGGAAAAATCAACAAAATCTAGAGTAAGTTTTTGAAAAAACTACAATCAACAAATCCTGAGCTAGACTAATAGAAAAAAGTGAAAAGACTCAAATAAATAGAATCAGAAACGAAAGAGGAGACACTACAACAAATGACAGAGAAATAAAAAAGAACATAAGGAATTACTATGAACAATTATACACCAACATATTGCATAATCTAGAAGAAATGGATAAATTCTTAGAAACCCATAACCTATGAAAACTGAACTGAAAAGAAATAAACAGACCAATAACAAATAAGGAGATTGAATCAATAACCCAAAACCTCCCACCAAAGACACACTAGGACCAGATGGCTTCACATGTGAATTCTACCAAACACCCAAAGAAAAATTAAAACCAAAAAAAGAAAAAGAAAAAAAAACACAGAACAAGAGAGAACACTTGCAACTCATTTTATGAGGCTAGCATCACCTTGATACCAAATGGAAACACAGCTGTCACAAGGGAAAAAAACAAAACAAAACAAAACTAATATCTAATATCTAACTAACAAGCTAATATCTAACTAATCTCTATCTTACTATCTAACTAATATCTAAACTAACAAGCTAATATCTTTGATGAACTTACATGCAAAAATCCTCAGTAAAAATTTTATAAAACTGAATTTAAAAACATATTAAGAGAAAAAAAAAAAACATATTAAGAGGATTATATAGCACAACAAGTCAGATTTATTCCTGGAATGCAAGGATGGTTCAACATACAACAATCAATCAATGTAAGACACCACATCAACAAAATGAAGAACAAAAAACACATGAACATCTCAACTGATGCAGGAGAAGCATTTGACAAAATTCAACACTATTTAACTATAAAAACACTCAACAAAATAAAAATAGAAGAAAACTACTTCAACATAATAAAACTCATATATGAAAAACACACAGCAAACATCATACTCAAAGGTGAAAGACTGAAAGCTTTTCCTCTAAGATCAGGAACAAAGCAAGGATGCCCCCCTTTCAACGTAGTACTGAAAGTTCTAGCCAGAGAAATTAGGAAAGAAAAAGAAATAAAGGCAACCTAATTGGAAATAAATAAGTAAAGTTATCTCTATTTGAAGAAAATCTGATATTTAGAAAACTCTAAAGACTTCACAAAAAAAGCTGTTAATGATAATAAATGAACTCAGCAACATAGCAAGATACTACACACAAAAGTCAACACACAAAAATCAGCTGCATTTCTATACATGAACAATGAACAATCTGAAAAATAAATAACAAAAATAAGTCCATGTACAATAGCACCATAAAGAATAAAAGACTTAGGAATTAACCAAAGAATTGAAAGACTTGTACAATAAAAAAATACAAATATTGCTGAAAGAAATTTAAACAGGCATAAATAAATAGAAACACTTCCTATGCTCCTGGATTGGAAGACTTACCATCCTTTAAATATCAAAACTACCCAAAGTGACCTACAGATTCAGTGCAATCCCTATGAAAATCCCGAGGACATGTTTTGCAGAAATAGAAAAACTCATCCTAAAATTCAATGGAATCTCAAAGGATACTGAGCAGCCAAAAACAATCTTGTAAAAGAAGAGCAAAACTGGAGGACTCACACTTCCTGATTCCAAAACTCACTACAAAGTTACAGCAATCAGAACGGTGTGGCATTGGCAAAAGAGGGGGGGGGGTGAGAGAGAGAGAGAGAGAGAGAGAGAGAGAGATCTATAAACCAATAGAATAAAATAGCCCAGAAATAAACTCCCACACATATGGTCAAATGATTATTGACAAGGGTGCCAAGACCATTCAATGGGGAAAGGACAGTCTTTGCAACAAATGGCACTGGAAAAACTGGGTATCCACATGAAAAGAATGAAGTTAAACCCTTACCTAAAGGGATCCCATACCCCCAAATTAACTCAACATGGATTAAAGACCTAAATGTAAGACCTGAAACAATAAAACTCTTAGAAGAAAGCACAAGACACAAGTCTTATAACATTAGATCTGGCAATGACTTCTTAGATATGACACCAAGGACATAGAAAAAAAAAAAAAACATTAGACAAACCGGACCTAATGAAAAATTTTAAACTTTGTGTATCAAAAAATACTATCTATAGAATATAAAGGCAACCTACAAAATAGGAGAAAATATTTGCAAATCATATATTTGATAAGAGATTAATATCCAGAATCTATAGAGAACCTCTAAAACTTGACAACAACAACAACAAAAAAATTTAATTCAAAAGTGGGAATAAGATTTGTGTCAACATTTCTCCAAAATGATATATGAATGGTCAATAAGTACATGAAAAGATGCTCAATATCACTCATCATTATGGAAATGGAATTGAAAACCACAATAAGTTACTACCTCATGCCCATTACAATGGCTATTATTAAGAAAGAAAACAGAAATTAACAAGTTTTGGCAAGGATGTGGAGAAATTAGAACTCTTGCATGCTGTTGATGGGAAAGCAAAATAGTACAGCCACTGTAGAAAATAGTACGAAGCTTCCTCAAAAAAATTTTTTTAAAGAATTGCCATATCATCCAGCAATTCCACTTTGGGTATATACCCACAAAAATCAAAAGCAGGGTTAATATTAGCATAGCAGCATTGTTCACAGCAGCTAAAACATGGGAGCAACCCAAGTTTCCATCAACTGATGAATGGATAAGCAAAATGTATATATACATACAATGGACTATTTGTTAGTCTTAAAAAAGGAAGAGATTCTGCAATGTCTACAATAAGGATGAACCTTGAAGGCATTATGCTAATTGAAATAAGCCAGTCACAAAAAGACAAGTACCATATGATTCCACATAGTAGGCTCATCTTATTTACAATTCCCTATTGCCTTGTCTATGAATTCAGTTTCCATTTACTATCTCCAGGAATGATGATACAGGAGCTGAAGGAGTTACTGAGAGGATTTCAGCTGGGCTTGGTGGCTCCCCATTCCTCCTGGGACTTTTCTGTGAGTCTCTGGTTCAAGCATTGACAATTACTGACTCAGTTGGAAGGCAAGCATCTCTGATGCCCAACTACCTGAACCTGCCTGCTTGCTGCCAAGTTAGAGTCCCTAACCAGTCATCCTGACGGTTGCCTCAGGCCCTTCCCCCTGCTCCTGGTAACTGTTGCCTCTGAGCTGAGAACCCCCAAAACCACTGTCCTTACTGTAGTAATCCCTCTCTTATTTTTTTGGCTGTGGTTTCTTCTAACAATCCAATCTCATTTGATTACCATTTTCAGCAATTCCTCGACATTTCTGGTCTGCTGGTAGCACTGTCTCTGATTTTTCGGTGCTGTTAAGAATTTATTTTCATTTAAACATGTAAAAGTTTTATCTTCTACAACTTTTGGGGAAGCCATCCATACAAGTGTTGAGTTTCCAAACTTGGCTGGTGCCAAGGATTCAAGATCTTACTTTCTGGACCAAAGTTGATATATACTTTTCTGATTTTTAAGTTTATTGATATGAAAGGCATCCAGATTCATAAAAGTAAAGGTATATTTGAGGTTTTGGCCTCATTGAAAATGACATAAAGATAATTATAAAGCTTAGAGAAAGGACGTATTAGTGAATAGACTGCTGGATTCTGAGAGAATAGATTCTTTTAACGTTTATTTATTTTTGAGAGACCAGAGCATGAGCTGGGGAAGGGCAGAGGGAGAGGGAGACACAGAATCCCAAGCAGGGCCCAGGCTCTGAACTGTCAGTGCAGGTCCCCATTCAGGGCTTGAACTCACGAACAGTTAGATCATGACCTGAGCCGAAGTCAGAAGCTTAACAGACTGACCCACGCAGGTGCCCTGAGAATAGATTCTTTTAATACACATTTGGTCTCTTCCCTCAGTTAGAAACTAGTAGAGCCCAAGGTGACAGGGGGCACAGCCACATAACTGGGGCACACAGATTTTATGCCCACCGGATTCCTTGATCTGTCATCCTGCCACCATTGTGATCTCCCTAGGCCTGAGCCTTGGAATTCAGGGCTTCATAGCTGTTCCAACCACGTCCTCCCAATTTCCCAAAGATCATCAAGATTGGCCTGATGTCCACCAGGTGGAGCCCAGAAGCTAGAGGCCATCAGCTCACCCCCAAATCAATCTTGCATCTCTGACAAGAGTAAAACACCAAGAGGCAGAAGGGTTTATCCCAGAAATATAAGAAGAGTTTGACCTTGGGAAAAAATATATATTGATGGAAATCACTTCATTAACATATTAGAAGGAGAAGAGCTCTATGATCATGATGGATACAGTAAAAGATCTGGATTAATGGAGAAACAAACAATATTCCTGGATGAGAAAATTTGATTTTATAATGATGTCAATACTGCCTCCCAAATTAGTTAATGAATTAAAGGCAAAATCTCAGAAGAGATTTCGTGAAATTTGTCAAAATGACTGCAAAATGTTTCTGGAAAAGGAAATGTGCTAGAAAAACCAAGATACTATTGAAAAAGGCTAGTAAGAAGGAATTTGACCTAGAAGATATCAATATAGACTAGTAATCTACAGTAACTAAAACAGTGTGGTATGAGGACTGTAAGAGACAATAAAATTTATTTAAAACATAATATTATGTCTAGAAAGAGATCCATAAATATATGAAAAATTAGTATTGGTAAACAGTGTTGCAACAAATATAATGCTAGAAAAATGCATGTAATCTAGTGAACAGATATCCTGGTTTGGGGAGGGAGGAATGGATTACCCAGGAACATGAGGAAACTGTGGGGATGATAGATAAATTCTCAGTCTTGATTGCGCTGATGGCTTCATGACTATACGCTTATGTTAAAATTCATCAGATTACATGATTTAAATATAAGCAATTGTACATCACTTATCTTTAATAAGACTAGAACAAGAAAGCATGCTTTAAAGCCATATTTACATATGATTACAAAATTGATCTTTTATGTAGATATGCATATGTAAAGGACCAGAAAAATATGTAGATAGACACACATAAAATTAGAACACTGGCTACCTTTGGGGAGTCAGGGAGAGGGAGCATGAAGGAGTATAACTTTTACATCATACACTTTTGTATTCTTTGCAACTTTTTTTTTTAAGCTTATTTATTTATTTTGAGAGAGACAGAGAGAGAACAAGTGGAGGAGGGGCAGAGAGAGTGGGAGAGACAGAATCCCAAGCAGGTTCTGTGCTGTCAGCATGGAGTCCGATGTGGGGCTCAAACTCACAAATCATGAGATCTTGACCTGAGCTGAGATCAAGAGTCGGACGCTTAACTGAGTGAGCCATGCAGGCGCCCCTCTTCATGTTTTTTTAAAAGAATGTTCTGGGGGTACCTGGGTGGCTCAGTCGGTTAAGTGTCCCACTTCAGCTCAGGTCATGATCTCACCGTTCATGAGTTCGAGCCCCATGATGGGCTCTGTACTGACAGCTCAGAGCCCGGACCCTGCTTCCAATTCTGTGTCTCCCCCCTCTCTGTCCTTCCCCCGCTTATACTGCCTCTCTCAGTGTCTCAAAAAATGAATAAATGTTAAAAAAAAAAAAAGTAAAATAATAAAATAAAAGAATGTTCTATATGTATAGCTTGTATAAATACATAAAAAGCTAATAAAGTCACTTGTATTTTAAAATAGTTAAATAAAAATCCAACAACAATAACAATAGCCAGCTCTAAAACGACCCTATTTGATAAAGAGGCCCTCCAGCCCACAGAGGCATGGACTCTGAGAACTAAAAGGAACCTCAAGGAGCAACCATCAAGATGCCTGTTTTGAGGTTGGAGAAGAGGAGCCGGGTGCAGTGAGAGGCACCCAGTCACTGCCTGACCTGGGCAGACCTGCTTTGCACTGAGGGAGATGCATTCAAGGGCAGACAAATCAGCGTCACAGAGCAAACCCCAGACACTGAGCCAGCTCCTTCCTCTCTAGAGCAGTTTCCTTGTCTCTTCAATGAGGGTGGGCCAGGATGGTAAATATGGACTCCTTGCTCTGATATTCTGTAATTCTGTTTGTCTCTTTTCATCTAGTTCCTTCCTCGTTACACTCTTTCCAGATTTTGCATTTTCTTGAGATCCTTATGACAGTTGAACCAGGACCTCTAACTCTCCTGGAAAGCACCCCTGCCTATCATTTGTGTACTCACCATTCATTAATGTTTAAATTTATTCGCTGAGAGCTCTTTATGCATTTATTTAACTGCTCATCCACTCACTCATTTACTCATTCTATAAACATGCTTGGGTCACACTGGCTGGGGACTGATCTGTGAGTGCGGATCCCGACCCTGAGTCACTTTCTCCAACTTTTTCACACCAATTAAGATTTCCAAATAGACTCTGTGTAATTGGGTCTTTGGGACATCATCCCTGAAGCACCCCAAAGTTTCTACACCGGGTACATTTTCCCTTCTCCCTCTAAATTGCCTTGGGGATTGCACAGTCCCTTGGCACGTAGGGAGCTCTGAAAGGTGCCTACTCCATTTGACCTGCCTGCTCCCTGGGAGGCTGTCGGCCACGATGGAGCCGGGAGCCACCCAGGTCAGGGAGTCCCTGGGAGGTCGCAGTAAGCTACTGAGTGCCCTGTTCAGCCTTGAGCCCATCAGAATTTCCTAATTCCAACAAGTATGATACTCCTCAGAGAACCTCCCACTGAATTTTGAGTACTTTACCTAATTCCACCCAATTCTAAAAGCTCTACTTAATTCTATTGAGTTGTAAACACTTCACTGAATTTTGCAAAAGTCTAGGCATGTGTTCTTAGTTGGGAAAGCTGAGTCAGTGTGAAACCCCATGTCCTGCCCACCAGGGTTCGCTGTGTAAAGGAGGCTTGGGCCCACTTCTTTGAACTGTGTTCTCCTAGCTGCAGCCAAAGAAGGTTCCTGGTGTCTAAAGTATATTCCAGGGAACAAGGGACATGAATCTTAAAAAGCCTCAAGGTAAGTAAAAAAATGGAGATATGGGGGCAGATGAAGGGGACTTGGCTAGGAGTCAGGACCTCCAAGGAATTACTGGAACCTTGGCTTCCCCTTCCAACTCAGTGTGTGATGATGCTGGGCAAGCCCTTCTCTCTCTGGACCTCAGTCTCCCCATATGTAAAAAGGGGTTGGTCTACGTGAGCTGTGAGACTCTTCCAGTTCTGCCAGGCTGTCCTCCAGATTAGGAACAGCTCATGTTTGTCACTCAGCTGCTCACTCCCAATTTGTCTTAGTTCCATGAAGTCACATCAAGACAGGAAGAAGTTGATGGCTTCAACTTGGCCTTCAGAACCTGGGGGAGGAGATGCCACCCCTGTGGGCTGGCAGGGTAAGCAACAAGCGAGAAGTGAGTGAGAGAGGTGAGTGCCACCTTGAAAATGCCAGCAGGGCTGTGCACAAAGGAGAGAGGGCTCAAGGTGGCCCGGGAGAAACAAGGAAGGCTCCCTGGTGGGGGTAGCATCTGAACTGGTTTTTAGGTAGCAGATGGCCAGGAGTAAGGCAGAGGCAGAAAGGACACTGTAGGCTCTGCAGACAAAGCTTCCTAGCCCTGCTTAGAGAACCAGAGTTCCATAGCATCCATACACATCCCTTCTTGGCCCCTCTTCCCAGAGGCCCTCATCCCCCAGCTAAAGGGGAGACAAAAGAGCAGGGAGAGACAGCAACTCAGCACACAGGCTAGAAAGCAGACAAGACATTAGAGCTGGTTTGGTGACCATGTCCCTGCTCTGATGTTTCTCTGTCTTCCTGGTTCAGTCCAGACAAAGTTTGCTCCCTACCCCAAGGGCTGTTCCTTCTGTACTGACACGTCCAGGGTTCCAGCTTGGTCTCCATTCATCCTAGTAGTCCTGCTTGGTCCTCTGAAGCCCTGGCCACAAGTCAAAGGATCCGTACTACCAGGTGTGTGTGTGTGTGTGTGTGTGTGTGTGTGTGTGCGTGTGTGTAAGAGAGAGAGAGAGAGAGCCCATGAGAGAGTGCCTGCTACACATATGCATACACTCACGTGGATGACCATACAGGCACATACATGAGCCCATGTGTGGCATATACACGCACAGACACGTATGTGCATACAGGGGGGGTCAAACAGTTGTTTGTACCCACACATGGAGTTGGGGGCATAAATGGGGACATTACGTGGGTGTATGTATATTGCGATAGAGAGCCAACAGCTGCTTATGTTTGTTAGTGACTTTAGGGGATAGATTATAGTATATGGAGCTGTGCAAAGGAAGCTATGGCATGGCCCAACTACTGGGGCTTCAGGAAAGCACAGTGCCCCCTCTATGCTGCCCACAGCCCTGGCACAGCGCCTGCTGCTATTGACACTCTGTTAAATAGAGGTGCCCCTCCATGAGCCCTGTCTCAGGTTTTCCCAGCCGAATCTTGGAGGGAGCTTGCGGATCACACTCCTCTACCCCACAATGTGTCTAGACACAGTCAAGAAAAGGCAAGACCTTCTATTTGAGGTCCCAAGACTAGGGCAGAGCTCTCCCTGATGCAGAAGAGGCCCTTCGTTCCTGCAGTAGGACCCAGAGCCCTGGACCCTGTGTTTATTCTGTGTGAGAGGAAAGCGTCCACAGGGACCACTCGCCTTGAACTTTGCTGGGTGGTGCAGGCCCAGTAACACCCAGAGACTCCATACTGGGAAGGATTTTTGTGACCCTTAGCATGGCTTAACAGAAAGAGAGAAAATAAAAAAGGAAGAAGTATGTCCATGGGAGAAGTAGGCTTCCTGTCACTAGAGGCCCGCAAACAGAAGCAGGATGAAGCTAGGCATGGAAATTGGAGATGATTTCTGCATAGAAATAGTTTGAATTTAGTGGCCCGGGAGCATATTTGTTCCCCTAATGCCTAGCATGATGACTGTAATAGGAGCTCAATCTCTCCTTCATTCTGGAATGGATAAACACAGGAGGAGTAAAAGAAGGAAACTCTCATGCAAGTGAGGCACAGACAGGAACTGGTGCTCACTCTAGATCCGGGCTTGGACAGCGTGTCCCATGGGTTTATTGACATCTTGCAAGTGTCTGAAACACTAAGTATGTCCATGGGACATGTTGACACATGCTCATTACGTGGTAAGAAGACTGAGGGGAGAATGTGGGAGAAAGATGTTCATCCATTGTGATTACAGAACAACCAACATTTGGTGCTCGACAGAAGCAAATCTCTGCCGTGAGCATGATGTCAGTGCCATGCGTTTGGGAGGACTAGATTCTAGGCCCACCTTGCCAGAGGCTTACAATATGACCTCAGCTTCCTACCTGTGCAATGAGATCCAATGGATTCACCTCTCAGGGAGTTTTCCATGCAGATGCCTTAGGAATTCATGAAGTCAAAGCAGCTCTAGCTCAGGCCCAGAGAAAATAGGAGGTTTGGGGCCAGGCCAACTAGTCCTTCAAATTTCAGCTCAAAAGCCTGTGATGAAGGCAGATTCTGAAGGTCAATCCACACACAGTAGCTGACAAACAGGCCCTGTGGAAGGACAGGTTGGATGAGCCAACTGATAAGCTCAGAGATCAGCAGCCCCTCCAATGTGAGGCACAATGTATGCTTCATGCATGGAGACCAGAGCTAACCTGAAGACACAGATCAGATTTCTGCAGGCTGAGAAATAAGGGAAAAGGGCATTCCCAACAGTGGGAACAGTATAAAGCATCTCAGAGGTTCCTTAAAGCCAAGAGGAACCTCAGGAACCATCTAGCCCAGGGATTCTCAAGTGTGGCACTGTGGCCAACAGAAGCAGCATCACCCAGACAAACTGAGTGAGAAACTCTGTGGATGGAACTCCACAATCTGTATTTTAACAAACTTTCCAGGTGATTCTAGTACACATTAATTTGAAGACCTCTAATCCAGTATACTTTTTTCCAAACTATGTTAATAGAATACTTATGTGCTGTAGATTAATGTAAAAAGAATGATACCCATGGTCAAATAAGTTTGGGAACTACATGCCCTGTACCACTTTTGGAAAGTTACAAATCACATTGGCATATAAGGCTCTGAGAAGTCCTGCAGTAAAGAACTTTATTTACTTTCACTTAATCTAGTGGTATCTCAAATTAATTTTTCAGATTGCCTACTAACATTTCCATTAACACTCTCTTAGGGAAATGCTGATCCAGATCAATGCTCACTTTTCACGTGGATGAATTGCGGCCTAGAGGTGTGCAAATTGTCCAAACTCGAGGACAGACTGTGCATAAAAGCTGGAAAAGGCCCAAGCAATATACTTCAACCCAAAAGATGTTCTTTTTTTTAATGTTTATTTTTGAGAGAGAGAGAGCACGAGCAGGGGAAGGGCAGAGAGAGAGAGGGAGACAGAGGATCTAAAGCAGGTTCTGCAATGAGAGCACAGAGCCCAACACAGGGCTTGAACTCATGGACTGTAAAGTCCTGACCTGAGCCAAAGTCGGATGCTCGACTGACTGAACCACCCAGGCACCCCAACCCAAAAGAGGTTCTGTGGGCTCTCCACCACCGTACACCCTCTTTCCCTCCATCCCAGCTGTGTGCCCCCCTGAGCACTGCAGTATGGAGTTGGTCAATAGGACAGAGATCTCTGAGTTCTTTCTGAAAGGGTTTTCTGGCTACCCGGCCCTGGAGCACCTGCTCTTCCCTGTGTGCTCAGCCATGTACCTGGTGACCCTGCTGGGAAACACTGCCATCCTGGCAGTGAGCGTCTTAGATGTCCGCCTGCACACGCCCATGTACTTCTTCCTGGGGAACCTCTCCATCCTGGACATCTGCTACACGTCCACCTTTGTGCCTCTGATGCTGGTCCACCTCCTGTCAGCTCAGAAGACCATCTCCTTTATTGGCTGTGCAGTCCAGATGTGTCTGAGCCTGTCTGCAGGCTCCACAGAGTGTCTACTGCTCGCTATCATGGCCTACGATCGCTACCTGGCCATTTGCCGGCCACTCAGGTACCCCGTGCTCATGAGCCACCGGCTCTGCTTATTCTTGGCGGGAACCGCCTGGGTCCTCTGCCTCTTCAAGTCGGTGACTGAGACGGTCATTGCCATGAGGTTGCCCTTCTGTGGCCGCCAAGTTGTTAGTCACTTCACCTGTGAGATCCTGGCAGTGCTGAAGCTGGCATGCGGTGACACGTCAGTCAGTGAAGTCTTCCTGCTGGTGGGCGCCATTCTGCTGCTGCCTGTACCCCTGGCATTCATCTGCCTGTCCTACATACTTATTCTGGCCACCATCCTGAGGGTGCCTTCAGCCGCTGGGCGCCGCAAAGCCTTCTCCACCTGCTCGGCACACCTGGCTGTGGTGATGCTTTTCTATGGCACCGTAATATTCATGTACATGAAACCCAAGAGCAAGGAGGCACGCGTCTCTGACAAGGTCTTCACGGTCCTCTATGCTGTGGTCACACCCATGCTGAACCCTGTCATCTACAGCTTGAGGAACACGGAAGTGAAGGAGGCTGCCAGGAAAGTGTGGGGTAGAAGTTGGACCTCCAAGTGAGGGACACCTGGGCTCTTTAGGGTAGTGGGTAGAGGGAGGACAGGTGTGGTGCAGGGCTGTGTGGCTGGAATCTTCACCCCAGAAAGCAGCATCGAGTCCCACTGGGGCCGCCACAGTGCTCACAAAGTGCTCACAGTGCTCACAAAGCACCGCTTGGTTCCTCCCCTGGCATGGCATGGCCTGGCCAGCTCTCGGCACCACCGCCTGCACCTCTACAGCGGCTCCTGGCTGGCCTCAAGACTTCACTCTCAGTCTCCTTCCACTCTATCCTCCCTGGGGGATAGATAGAGGGGCCTCTAGATACAGGGGCCTTTTTGAAAAGCACATGTGATCACACCCTCTCCTGACTGAAACCCAGTGGCTGCCCACTGTCCTCAGGACAAAGCATAAGCTTCTCAGTGGGGCATTCAGGGCCCTCACAAGCCGGCCCTGCTAGTCCTGACTAACCCCTGGGCTCCTGCCCCACATCCCCCCTCCTGACAGCCACACGTGCCAGCCAGGTGTGAGCCCCGGGATTGGCCAGCACTGCCCAGCTCTGTGCTCTTTTGGCTCTTCCCACGAGGCAGCACAACTCCACATGTAAAAGGATGGCCTGTCAAGGGCCAGCTCGAATGCCACCTCCCCCACAAAGCTTTGCCCCTCCCTGAGCTCCTCGTGCTTTATTTTCAGCGTTACTATAAGAGCAGAGAGGGTAAGAAGCCACTCTGGCCCACAGCCCAGCCCTGCCCAACCCTAGGCCTCCCATAGGTTTCTTAAATACATTCACGAACACATCAGTGTAGGGGTGATAATGGCAGAGCCTGGGGTCCTTCCTGAATCTGAGCAGAGCTATGTTCAGAGATAACAGGCATGGTACCCAGGGAGGTGACAGTAGAGGAAGTGATGAGGCCCAGAATCCATGATTTCCAGACCCGTCTGGCCACCAGGGCACCCATCACCCTGAACAGCCCAGGGCCTGTGTTCCCGATGTCTCTCTTGAGCACGAAAAGCAGCCTCTTCCATGCCTCCCAGCCCAGCATCCAGGCCTCACCTGGCTTTGGGGAGACTTGCTCTATCCTTCCTTACCTCATTGCAGGGATCCTGCCAGAGCTGCCCCTTCCTGGTGCTCAGCCTCTTCTCAGCTTTCCTTTCTGAGAACTCAGTGAGCACACAGCAGAAATGGATGCAGATTCACAGGGCATCTCCCTTCCCTGCCCCCCTCTGGCCTCAGTGGTACTGTCTGCGTGATGGGGAAGCTAGCCTTGGCCTCCAGGAAGCAGTCCAGCTCTCCTGCCTGCCCCCCGCTGCAGGAAAGCAGAATCCTTGCTTGAGCCCTCTGTTCCCCTCCAGTCCCTCTTTCTGCTTCCCATGTCGGTCAGAACAGAGGCACGGAGGAAAGAAGCACAGCCTGCTCGCTGAAGCTCAGCCCTTTCTGACCAGGCCAGAGTGAAGGCTGCCCACAAAGATGCCCAGCTTTGATGCCAGGACAAGAATCTGGATGTTATCAGGTGGGCATTGGGGGTGTTAAAATCACATTTACTTTTAGATTAGTGATTAGATATCATTTTCACCGATGAAATTGGTGAAGAACTTTTTTACTGTCCGTTGGTAATGAAGGTGCAGTGAAGAAGTAATGTCATCCACTGCTGGTGAGGGTGGGAATAAGTTAATACAAATTCCTGGCAAAATCAGCCAGAAGTATGGGGGCGCCTGGGTGGCTCAGTCGGTTGAGCGTCCAACTTTGGCTCAGATCATGATCTCATGGTTTGTGAGTTCGAGCCCCGCGTCGGGCTCTGTGCTGACAGCTGGCAGCCTGGAACCTGCTTCAGATTCTGTGTCTCCCTCTCTCTCTACCCCTCCCCTGCTCGCGCTGTCTCTGTCTCTCAAAAATAAATAAATGTAAAAAAAAAATCAGTCAGAAGTATGAATCAAAAGACTTAAAAATTGCTGGACTCTGTGACCTAACACGTCTACTTATAGGAATTAGTCTAATATGATCATTAGAGGTGCAAAGATCTATGAATAAGGATATATATATATATATATATATATATATATGGACATTAATCACAGCATTATTTATAGTAACAGGAAGTTGTAAGAATCTTAACATCTAATCATAGAAGAATGTCCAAATAAATCTTGGTGGTGTCCAATAATAGAATATGATGCAGCCTTCAAAAAATTCTTATTTTCTGAAGAATATTTGATAATGGAAAATGCTCCCAATGTAGTTAAATAGAAAAAAGCAGAATTCACAACTTTGTATTCACTGTGATCCCAATATTATTTGTTTAAGTATTTTTGTTATGGATTTATGAATAAGTATATATGCAAAAAATTCTGGGAAACTATGACAAAATATTAAGAGTTTCCACTGGGTGATGGGGTTAGATAGGATTGATAGGTTAGATAAGGATTGTTTCTTTATTTAACTAATTCCAATATTTCCAATATTTATAACATGAACGTGACTTAGAACTTAAAAATAAGGTGATTCATTTTTAAGAAATGGATGATCTCCTGGCTCCAGAGTAGAGCACAGATGAGAAGGCCTCCAGCCTGAGGGACATGCAGTGAGGAAGCTGTTGCCATAATCCATAAGCCAGGCTCTCATGAGGCCTGACCAGGCGGGCAACCAAGCGGAGAGAGGGCAGCTGGGAAATATTTGGGATCTACAGATGACTACAGAGGTGGACGAGAGAGAGAATGGCTTTGTGGGTTGAAGCTTGGGTTTCAGGCTTATTTGGGTGGGTAGCACTGCTGCCCCTTGAGACAGAGATGGAGAAAATGAGAGCAGTGAGGGGATGGTGTTGGGTTCCAGGTGTCCATGGGCAGCAAGAGGGCACTGGTCCATGACCATGTAGAAAACAAATAGTACCAATCTTCGAATGTTTTACTTTGACCTGTGATCTTGATAAAAATTCCAAAAGACAAGACATAGTATCACGGGAAAATCTGTAGCTGCCACTGTTTTAGTGAAGGCTGTGTTGTAGTTCCTAAACTGCATCAAGTTGTTATTCTTTATTGTGAAGGAAAGGGAGGGGCACCTGGGTGGCTCAGTCGGTTAAGAGTCCAATTCTTGGTTTCGTCTCAGGTCATGATCTCACAGTTCGAGTTCGAGCCCCACATCGGGCTCTATGCTGACAATGCAGAGCCTGCTTGGGATTCTCTTTCCCCTCTCTCTCTGCCCCTCCCCTGCATGCTCTCTCTCTTTCTCTCTTTCTCAAAAGAAATACACTTAAAAAATTTTAAGTGAAGGAAATGGAAAGGAAAGGAAACATAAGGAGATAGGAAGGGAAGAGAAGGGAAAGGAAACCTATAGAGACCCGTGATTAAATCCCTGACTTAATCTCCCTCACAAGTGCTCAGGGCCTCATACTCTAGACAGCGATTCACTTTGCTAAACTTTCACGAGTCCCCATCCTCACAACATTCCTGAATGAAGTGCCCCTTTTCACAGACCAAGACACGCAGGCCTGCGGCAGGGGGTCACAAACTCCAGTCCTCAGATCCAAGGGGCAGGACAGCAATGAGACTCAGTCAGAATCTGTCCCGTGTGTCTCCTGTGCCCACCTCACTGCAACCAGGCCCTCCTGGGAAAGCACAAGAATCCTGGGGTGTCCAAGCCCCACAGCTCCCAAACCCTCAAACTTGTGTGGTTCCAGAGTTTGAACTTTAAATTGGGCAGGGACTGAGAGGTCCCCCGGGGCCCAGAGCAGGAGAGCTGTGTGTCAGGGGACCAAGAGCTGGTCCTGGAGGCCTTGGCCCTGGCCCATCCCAGAACAGTGTGTCTGCTTGTAACGAGCTCAGCACTTGCCGGCTCTGTCTCCCAAGCCTCGGGTCAGAACACCTGGCAGCCTGCTCCAGCTACCTGCAGGTGCTAATGTCACTGGGCAGTAGGTGTGAGGTAAGGACAATCGATCTAGCATGTGGGCTGTTCTCATGAAACCTTTTTTCAGTGTATGAAAACCGGAATATTTGCTTGTGAAAGAGGACGTAATGATACTAGTAATATTGGCTACCACTTACTGATTACTTATCATGCGCCAGGCTCTGTGCTAAGAGCTCTGAATGCCTTGTCTCGTGGATCCTCAAAACTACCCCACAAGGGAACACTATTCTTATCTCCACTTTACAGGTGAGGAAGGTGAGGCTCGGGAAACTGTGAGCAAGTGGCAGGTCTGGGACTTGGACCCTGGTTGGTCCGACTCCAAAGCCCACACTCACCTGCTCTGCCATCCAGCGAGGAAGTAGTGAAGCAGGAATCCTAGATCCAGTCATGTCAGGGAACTCGTAACGGAAGCTTTGGTCCTCTTATTCCCATCACCTTTCTTTTAAAATAATTTGTGAAGCCTAAAATAAAATATCAAATGGTTCAAACTAGTCGCCAGTCAATGAAATTGATACAATTTTTACCTTGCAAAGTAACCCTGGGTCTGTCAGACCTCAGGGTAGGAAGTTGCTAGAGAGAGTGAGGAAATGTTTCAGGGGTTGCAGAGTACTAGAAGTCACCTAATTGAGTGCTTCCATTCACAGAAGGAGAAATTTGACCAAGGTCATACAGCAGAATCAGAACAAAGGCAACAATCACTCCTGTCCCAGGGCTCCCAGTCCTAGCTTATGGCATCACCTTGACTCTCAGGAGGTCTAAATCTAGGGAATGGAATTAGACAATTATTCTCAGACACTCGGTTTGCTATCTCTGTGTGAACCTGATTTTCCAGAACATGACAGAGCGTGAGACATTGGCAGATAGATGCCAGAGTGGTTTTCTGAGTGTACTGTGAGATAATATCGTACCCAAATACTCAGCAATATTTCAGGTTCTCCTCCTCCCAGCATGTGGTAGGATTACACAGGGCCAGTGAAGTGTGGGCAGATGTGACACATGTCACTTCTGGGGCGGAGCATGTAACTGCTGGTGTGAATGCCCTAGTGTGTCCTTCCCCAGCCATCACAACCTGTGATGTCCAGATGGTGGAGCCTCCATCAGCCAGGATCTCTGAGGAAGACAACATGGAACAGAACCCCCTAAAGACCTACAAAGGACATGTAGCATGAGAAAGAAGTAAACCTTTGTCATGGTAAGCCACTAAGATTATGTGTTACTGCAGCAAAACCTAGCTCATCTTAACTGATGCACCCGGGAAACAGCAGCCACTCTCTGGTGTCCCATCTTGTGGCCATGGAGCAGAGTCAAGCTGTCGGTTACCTGGACACATGGCATTTTCTAGATACAGACCTATTTCCTTGGGGCCATAAGTCTGTCACCCCATGAGCTGGTTCTAATTTCCATGAATGTATGATGATCAGACTCCTAAATTGTGAGGAAACCCACTACTCTCTGACTTAGCTCTTCAGAAAGAGCAGGTGCCGTGACAGGGAGAAGACTGGCACCCCCAAAGTTCTTCTCCCAGCAATCACAACGGTCGCATCCTCTGTTGCTGTGTGTGTGTTGGTGGGGGAGGTGATCTCAAAGTGAGACATCTGGGACGAGGGTTTGGAGCAGCGGAATAGCACCAGATCTCAAATGGCAATCATCGACACTGCCTGGGTGCAGGCACTGAGGGTAACAATGATGAATCGGACATGACCCTTTGATTAAAATAGCTCACAGTCCCTTGAGAGAGGGACAACACACTACAATGCAGGGCAGAACACAATTAACCTGTGCTTATAGCGGTAAGCATCATGTTGTTGGGATGGTCAGTTCTAGGAAGGCATCAGAGCAGGCTGTGCAGAGGAGGGGTGTGAGAGCAGAGCCTTGAAGGATGAGTGGAAGAGAAAGGCCTCTCCAGGCTGAAGAAAGAGTATGAAGAGGGATGAGATAGGAGTGTGTGGGGTTTGTCCATTAATGGGGAGTGGTCTGGTGAGGCTGGAGCAGGTGTGTGTGTAGGGGAGATGGGGCAAGCGGGCAGGCCACAGCCTGTTTTCAAAAGCCCTCAAATGCCTCTGCCATTCCCACTTGGTCTTTTCGTTAGAGAGGAGGGTGAGGAAGAGAAATGTGGGGACAGGTGGTTTCCCACCTTTCACCTACTTGGGAACCCCCCCCCCCACCATGCGTCCACACACACACACACACACCCGTGTCAGGTATCAGAATTTGAGGTTAACATAGCTCAATTTGTAAAAACACACCGAGTACAGACCAAGCCCTTATTCTTGCATCTGAAATGTTGTGGGTATAATCCATGAAGTGATAACCTAGGAAAGGTGCTTCCTTTTAACTTCTTTACAGATTTCAAGTTTTACTTTGTCTTTACATCCTAGACTCAAAGAGAATCTCAGAGGTTTCTAAAGCCCAGAGAGAGGAAGGGACATGCCCAAGGTCACCTAGCATGAGGGAATGAGTGTAAAGTATTAGGACGGAAGCCACACCAGCCTCTGCTGTATTCTCAGCTCCTAGCACAGGGCCTGGCATGTAGTAACTGCTCCACAGTTATCTGTTAAATGAGTGAATGAATGAGCCACCATCATACTCAGGCAATTCTTTATCTTTTTGCCAAACCTCAGCAAGAGAAACCCTGCCCTTAATTGTTCATGTGGATAAGATGTAAGGTCCAGCGCTGACCCAGATTAATCAGCTGCCTCTGTATCTCCAGAAACACCCTTAACAGTCACCCTAATTCAGGCCAGAGAAGGGAACAGTGGCACCGGCTCTGGGGATGCCGGGGGTCATGACAGACGCTGGAACCCTTGTCAGGAGGTGGCGAGCACAGATCCAGCAGGTGCTCTGTGACTGAAGATGCAGCCTTTGATCTGGATCCTCATACAACATGTAGCACTAGGCAGCACACTAGCACCTTTGCGGGTCTGCCTCATCTGAGCTACACAGCACCTCCATTTTTCAGAGGGATTCTGAGTCTCAGATAAGCCATGTGACTTGGTCAATCTCACGCAGCTAATTAGTGCTGAGTGACGCTGGGGTGCAAAGCTAGGTTTTTTGAATCATGCATTGAATATCTGTTGAGTGACTGCTCTTGGCATCACTCACTGTAGGAGGTGTGTGAAGGAAGGAAATGGGGTCCTGCTCTCTAGTAGAGGGGACGGGTGCACAGCACACTGTAGAACAGAGGGACAACCAAAGGTGGAGGGACCACAAGAAGGGAGCATGTAACCCCTCATGGAGCAGGGAGAAGAGAGACAGAGAGAACGAACAGGGCTCTGAAGGATGAGCAGGAAGCCCCCACTGGGGAAGGGAGGGAGGACCTGCCTCTAAAAGGGAATGCCTGGATGGCTGTCAATTAAGCATCTGATTCTTGATCTCAGCTCAGGTCTTGATCTCAGGGTTGTGAGTTCATGCCCCGTGTTGGGCCCCACAATGGGCATGAAGCCTACTTAAAAATAAATAAATATAAAAAAATAAAATAAAAGGAAACTTCTTGGGCAAGATGTAGCACTGGGAAAAGACAAGATTCATTCAGCAGAGGATGACCCGTCAGCTCCTACAAATGCTAGATGCAATGAGGAAGAGGAATGAGGGGAAAAAATCCAGCCCTGACAGACAAACAGAACTCCAGTGCTGTCACAGGACAATGGCCTCACAGTCAATCCAGGAGTGAGGTGACTATATCTTCTGTATGTTAAATGTCACACTCAGCTCCTGTTTCTGCTTTAAACCAGGGGTTACCTGGGCCATAAGACAGCCTTCCTGCCTAACAAGACTGCTGTACCTTAGGGACATTAGGGCTCCCTCCTGACACTGGCATTTCCCAAGGAGGCAATGAGACCAGCTCAGAAGAGCAACGAAAGCCACCTGAGAGAGAACTGCCACCTCTGCCTACCCCTCCCTTTTAAAACTAGTCACTGAAAGACAACGCCCCTGACAGATTAGAGCTTGGTGTTCCCTCCTCCTGAGACATCATTGTCAATATAATTTATTCTATAAGGCAACATGGAGGCCAAGAAGTGAGTCACTTGGCTTGCATGACCAGGGTTAGATCCTGTGACCAGTGGCTCTACTGGAATTTTATGTTCTTATATGATCTTCTAAAAATCAATGGATGAGGGAAGGAAAAAAAAATTGATGGATGGCCTATCATTCCTTAAAGACAGATGACCACACATCAGGCTTACACATCTTGTGGAGTGGAAATGTTTGACCCTTAATGCCCAAAGGAACACTAGATGAGCCCATCACCCATCACCCACAGGCCTTCCAAAGTTCATCTCACCTAATTCAGGGAAGAAAGGGGGCAACCTTATGATAGGTGTGGTATGTTTCTGTCCATTTATTTTTCTTACTGATGTACCCACAGCACCTAAACAAGACCTAGCACAGAATAAGTATTCAAAACCCATGCAGCAAATGAATGAATCTGAAATACCATGAGCAAAATTCAACCATATGGAGTCATAACCTAAAAAAGATGCTTCCCTTAACAGCCAAGGACTCTTTATATTACAATGGAGTGTGCCAAACATGAATCCTACCCTTGTCTCCCCTGCACCCACCCTGGGGAGAACAACAAAGAGTCTAGGGGTCTAGAATGTGCCTCATCTCCCTAAGTTACATCACAACTTGAGGCAGAGCTGAGGGCCAGCTTACAGGCCTTTAGTCCAATCCTCTCATCAGATGATGAAACTAAATTGCAGCGGCAGGGCTGACCTCCCCCCAGGGCACACATCCAGGCTGCTTGGCTCCCAGGTCAGCAAGAGATTTTTCTGAGAGCTCTGTGGTCCAGACAGGGAAGGAGGGAGAATGAGATGGCAAACCAGACGGCTGTGACAGAATACATCTTGCTGGGGCTACACGAGCACCCTAACCTAGAGATGGTCCTGTTTGTGCTCTGCCTGGGCATCTACTCCATGAATATGCTGGGGAACTCCCTCCTCATCGGGCTGAACATGCTGGACCCCCGCCTGCACAGCCCCATGTACTTCTTTCTCAGCAACCTCTCCCTCATGGACATCTGTGGCACATCCTCCTTTGTGCCTCTCATGCTGACCAACTTCCTGGGAGCCCAAAGGACCATCTCCTTCCTTGGTTGTGCCCTGCAGATGTACCTGACCCTGGCGCTGGGCTCCACGGAGTGCCTGCTCCTGGCTGTGATGGCATATGACCGTTATGTGGCTATCTGCCAGCCGCTTAGGTACCCAGAGATCATGAGTAGGTGGACGTGCTTGTGGATGGCAGTGCTGAGCTGGGGGACAGGTTTTGCCATTTCACTGCTGCAGTCCCTTCTCACCTGGAGCCTCCCCTTCTGTGGCCACAATATCATCAATCACTTCTTCTGTGAGATCTTGGCAGTGCTGAAACTGTCCTGTGGGGACATCTCTCTCAATGCACTGCTATTAATCATGGTCACGGCTGTCCTGACGCTGGCCCCACTCCTCTTCATCTGCCTATCCTACATTCTCATCCTTGCTGCCATCCTTAGGGTGCCCTCTGCCGCAGGCCGGTGCAAAGCCTTCTCCACCTGCTCTGCCCACCTCACAGTTGTGGTGGTTTTCTACGGGACCATCTCCTTCATGTACTTCAAGCCCAAGGCCGAGGACCCCAACCTGGATAAGATTATTGCATTGTTCTATGGGGTCGTGACGCCCTCACTAAACCCCATCATCTACAGCCTGAGGAATGCAGAGGTGAAATCTGCTGTCCTAGCCCTGCTCTGGGGAGACCTGCTCTCCAGGAAATTGTCCCACCTTCCCTGTTGCTCTTCAACTGTGTCACGCAAGACAGCTAGGTCCGTCATGGTAATGACTTCAAATCGAAGTGGCTGAAACCCACAGGGTTTGTTTCTCACTCATGTGGCAGGTCATCAGCAGTAGACTGGGCGGGCGGGTCTGCTCTGAACCATTGTTTTCATCCCTCGGGGTGTCAGGATGATAACGCAGCTACCACCTGGAACATTGCTAGTCACCATGACAAAGCCTGGCTGGCTCTTCAAGCTTCACTTCCACTTTATCCACCAACGCAAGCACATGCCATGGCTAACATCAAGGGGGAGGCGAAACACACTCGCCATGTGTCTGGAAGGAGCGGGAAGACTGAGAAATCTGTGAATAGCCTAACGGTTGCCATGTCATCCTACAGTCAACCCAAGAGCCACTAGAGACGTGCCTTCCTTTTCTCTGACCATCACAACCCCACACATCGAATTAGTCACTAAGTTGAGAAAATCCACCTCCTAAGAGCTCCTAAATGGGTCCCTTCCTTTCAATGACATTGCCTCGAAAAACCTTCACTATCTCTCTCTCAAGTATCACAACAGCTGTGTCACCATATTTTTGTCCTCCAAACTCTCTTCAAAATCCTTCCTCTGCACTAGCTAATGCCCATTCAAAAAAACCCAAACAAAAACACCAAACTGATCATGCTACTCTCCTGCTTAAATCCCCCCAGTGGCTCATTTCCCATGGGATAAAAACCAGACCCCACCTCTCCATCCAACCTCATACTGGCTGCTTGCCTCAGCCCCACTCCGCCCACACACACTCTCTGGGCCCAGGCCCAGCCAAACTATTCCCAGTTCCCCAACAACTATCAGTCTGCCCTGCCTCTGTGTCTCCCCCTTGCTCTTCCTTCCTGTGTCCAGACACTTCTTGACCTTTAGCTAACATCTACTGGCCACTCATCACAGACCAAGCGAGGCACAATACTGTGTCCTAAGTGCTTTACTCACTGGGGACCATTTGGAATGACAGAAATCTCAGTGGAGGAATGCAATATGGACACTGGTGACCAGAGAGAACCCTCTCCCAACACCTCGGCATTACGGAATCATTCAGCCCTCACTCAAATCTTCCCCCCTCTTCCTGAAAACCCCTCTGACTCCTCCTAGCTGGGTGGGGTCTGTCCCAGCTCTGTGTCCCTCTTCAGTGCCTTCTGTACTCTGCAGACTCTGTTCTGAATCCCAGCTACTTGGGTTCATGCAACCTAATGACCTGAGTCTGTACAACCTAATATGAAGAAAATGTATTTCTGATATGGCTACAGACACCTAGCCCACATCTCTTGGCTCACCATTCAGTCAGCCACATCACTCTGCTCAGCGCCCCAAGGAAAAGAGAATGCAGAAAGCAGAGAACAAAGGGACTTTTCCTGGCTTTTGAGCTTCCTAGGCTCTAACGTCTTAACAGAAGAGTCTTAAGGCATAGACAAAAGATTAGGGAGAAAAACTGAAAAGGGAGACTTCTCCACCTCCAGATTATTAAAAAATTCCCTAAGCTAGGGAGAAGGGAGAGAGAGGAGAGGATGCAGCAAGGGCACTGGCACAGAAGGGTCCAAAAGGAAGAGGCCCTGGGCCCCAATCCCGAGGACAAACCCCTGGACAGGGTTCCAGGATCTGAAGGATGGAGCAACTCATGCCTTGCTGGTCAAGTAAAACTCCAAGTAGTCCCCCAGAGGAGAAATGGCTTCGAGGGCAGCCGAGACCTCACAGGTCTTTGCATGTAGCACAGAAGTCAGGAGAGCCTCAGCACTGAAAAGGGTTATGCAGATGGCACAGGAAAGCGCTCGGGGATGGCCTGCCTGCACTGCTGCCTGGGGACCAGGTAGAATGTGGGAACGCTCAGGGGATGGGTGCAGTGTGGACCCGGTGACCAGAAAACTCTCTCCCAACATCTCTGCATTATATAAGACCCTTAAGACTCAGCTGTGACCCTTGTGGAAAGAGAAGAAATCCCAAACTGACAAAGGATGTTTCTCAGGCAAAATGGGGACTCAAAATAGAAGTTATGTACCGTGATATTTCTTGCACATTTGTGACTTGTACCTGCTAATCCAATTTCCTGAGACCTCAGCTTCCTTTCCTGTTGGGTGTGGGCACCACAAGGGAGGTCTGTCTCACTAATTTAAATCATGTCAGCACATACATACACACACACACACACACACACACACACTCACTCACTCACTCACTCACAACTCCCTACTCCCAGTGAATGCAGCCAGCCATGAGAGGGCAAAAGCCTCAGGCAAAAGCTCCAGCAGCTCATTCTGGCTGGGTTCCCGCCACCCCTGCTGATTGCCTCAGACCCTCTCTTACCCTCTCCTCCCCACACCCTTGGCCCCAGGAAAGAAGGCAGCACAGAACCAGCAAATACTTCATTGGAGACACACCAGACTCCACCTGCATCAACTCAGAATACCAGCCGCCCCAGCCCCAGCCCCATCTGTCCTGCAATGCCCCTCCCAGCACAAGACAGCATGGCACAGCCCAGATGCTGCCTTGGGAAGGAAGCCTGAGGCCAGAGTTGCTGAGCTGCTGGGAAGATCTGGAGACTCAGTTTCCCCAAGATGGACTCCATTTCCTCGGGAATGATGCCATGTTCTGAGAGGGCTTTGTCTCCCGGGGAAGGAATCCATGTCCTTAGGAGGGCTCCATTCCCTGGGAAGGACTCCGCACCCCTAGGAGTGACTCCTTGGTCCTGAGGGGCTCTGTGGCCCTGCACAGGCTCCAGTCCTTAAGAAGGACTCCATGGATGCAGGAAGACTCCAAGCCTTCAGGAAGTGCGCCAGGCCCCTAGAAGAGCTCCATGTCCTCAAGAAAGACTCCGTGGCCTCTAGAAACACAACCTGTCTCTTATCCCTGGGACGGCTCCACATTCCCAGGAAGGGCTCTCTGCCCCTAGGAAGGGTTCATATTCCCCAAGGGCAGGCCCAAAGACCCCCCCTCAGCTGGCACAGATGCTGCTGACAGTGGCCCCTCCTGGGCCCACAAGGCCCAGCTCCTCCTGCTCATTGATGCACAGCTGGTAACCGCAGCCCCGGGCCCGGGCTCCAGATGGGACCCGGTGGTCAGTCTTGGCACGTGGGGGCAGCAAGAAGCCCACACTGCCAGCGATGAGCATATGCCAAATGCTGTGAATGTAGAAGTAGTTGTCTCGGGTCTCCACAAAAGCATAGAGTAGGACAGCACTGCCTGCAATAAGGCTGCCCGGGCACAGGTAGAAAAGCCAGCGGCGCCACGTGGGTGGGTAGCAATGCCGGCGGCGGACGCTGCGTACTGTCTGGGGGAAGCAGAGAAGTGGGACTCAGGAATACGAGGCCTTGGAACCCGAGCCAGAACTGGTCATTCTCAGGCTTCCCTGGAGCCCTGGTCGCGACCTGAAGGCACCTGCCAAGACTGGAGTGGGCACCACGAGCAGCGCCATGATGATGACCGGGTCCAAGCCCATCTTACATTGAGGACCAGACACTCAGGGCCCTGCACCCAGGTCCTTCTGGGACTCCCCCCTCCCCTAGCCCTCCCAACCTTACCCAGGCTGTGGCCAAGATCCCCAGGGCGAAGAGACTGGGTCCGAGCAGGTTCCAGAGTCCATGCCGATCAAGCTGTAGAGCCATAGACAGCAGCATAGCCCCCAGCAAATACAGCACCTGGAGAAAGAGGACTCCGGGGGCTGGGCCGGGTGGGAGAGGGGCACTTGGCAATGCCCCCAGGGAGAGGTTGGGAGTGAATTTCAAGTAGACTTTGCCTACGGTTGTCCCCCAGGGCCCACTCTGGACTGACCTGCTTGACCACAGGCTGTAAACGAGCCATGGCAATGACAGTGACCCACACCGACATTAAGGAGCCCAGGAAATCACAGAACTGCAGCACATCGTAGTCCATAATGCAGAAAACCACAATGCCTGGCTGGTCACAGGCATGGTAAAACTGGAGGAAGAAATGACAGGCATTGAGAGAACCTGGGGCAGTAGTCCAGGTCCGTGAAACTGGAGAAAGAGACCATGAGGGTAGTATACTGCTGTCAGAAAAGCAGAGGTCAGAGATCACAGACTGAGCAGAACTGGGAAATGCCTGACTGACTCCCTGCTTCTGAGAAGAATGTGGTAGGGAGGCCTGGTCTGCTTCACAAGCTGTATGTATCTGGCAGCCTCACCCTCCTAATCTTTCTGCTTCTGGAATGTACTGTGGTGAGCACCAGGCAGGCAGGGGATCCAGGTCTGTCAAACTGAGGCCAATCCTTCCCTACTTCTCATGCTCGCCATGGGTCCCACCTATAATCCCCACCCCTGGCCCAAGCTGTGGGGCTGGACTCTGATCTTGTGGCCAACCCAGACCCTAAGCCACCCCTGCATATCCCAGTCTCCCCTGATAGCTCAGCCTCATCTTCAGATGCATTCATCTTCAGGCTTACATTACCTGGCCCTCTTCATCCCCTCCCACCCGATGTCATGGGCGGAGAGATGAAACAGTAAGGAAAAAGGCAGTCCCTAGGCCATGGATAAGAGCATGTCACTTTACACCACGGAAAAGAATGTAGGGAAGGGACAGTGTCCACCTATCCTCCACCGTGGGAAAGATGGTAAAGAGGAGAGTATTCAGGAGCTTCAAAGGGGGTGCAGAGGACACAGGTGGAACTGGATCAGACTATACTGGGCACCCCCATTAAGGAACCAAGGTCTGCAGTCAGCCGTCCTTGGTCTGTGGTCCCAACTCCTCTGCCTCTCTGGACAATGCCTCTGGCATCCTGTGTTCCCTTATTTGTAAAAAGGGCTACCCAGGAATAACCTGAGTTCTCTTTGCCTTAGAACATTTACTGTCACCTCTCTCTGAACTTCCATGTAGAATTTATGTGATTTATTTATTGGTATCAAACACTAATCACATGTATGGTTTTAGGACTATCTTTGGTGCAAAAATGACGGGAACATATATCCCTCTGTGTCATGTGCTATGAGCCCACCCAAAGACAAAACAGGACCTATGAGGACAAACAGCTCCAGACTGAAAACGAACATCATGGTGGCATGCTCACTCCCCCATCACCTGATACTGTCCCTGCTCTGGGTCAGGAAGACTAGATCCTTATGGTGATGAAAGAAGAAAATTTAAATGCTATAATGGGAGAAAAAAGGTTTTTGACCTATATAAACGATGAAAATCTACTCATTGGAGCTGACCTTGAGACATACTAGCAGATTTTAGGGGATCAAAAAAATTTCTTAAGATTCTGTGAAACAGTATGCTTGATCTCTGTCCCCTGCATGTCACCCCAGGTCCTCAGGGAGCCATGGCTACCAAGGGCATCTCTTGATCAGAGAAACAAGCTGGTGTCATTGCCAGGGTTGGAATGAAATACATCAGGCTGAACTGAAGCTGGGGCAGGAAAGCTGTGTTGTACCACCCAAAGGTGGCCTTTGAAGCAGCTTCATCACTGACTGAAGGGACCCTTTAGGTACAACTTGCAGCCCAGATCAACTTCTTCATCATTCTATTGAAAGGCAACCCTACATCACAAGGACTCTCTGAGTCCCAAGAGAGGTGGCCTTACAGACCTCAGTGAGAGAGGTAGCCCAGCCTTCCACAGGCATAACCTTGGCTGTGGGTGGAGGGCAGGGATATCCAGTCCACAGGTGAGATAAGAGGTAGCTGAGTAATATCACAAGTCATTCTGTTCTGGCAGCAATGGGTCTCTGTCGCTTCTGGGAAGAATGGAAGTGGGAGAACCTGGTCTCCTGCTTGACTGCATTAGAGTTGAGAATGAGAAGGTGGAAGTGAGGTCAGGAAGAAGAGTTCAGGAAAAAACATTCTATCCTGACCTCAAATGACAAACCATGACACCCCAGCCTTAATCAAACAGTATCCCCTGTAGAAAAAAGCAGATGGAAAACAGAAGCAGGTCTGTTGTGAAAACTAGAAGAATCCCATCCAGGTGCAGAGCTGCCGACAATAGAGTGGGAAAACAGACTCGAAAGTTCAGTCTCTAGAAACAAAGGATGAGAAAGAAATTGCTAAGTTTCTTTTTAGCTTGTTGAAGATTTCATCCAGTTATTCAAATTGTAAAATTTGCACCTATGACAAAGGAAGAAATGTGAATAATGTAAGAATAGGGAGGAGCTAGGAGTTTAGAAAAAGAAAAAAAATGAAAAAGAAAACTTAGGTGTATTAATTGGCATTGGGAAACCTTGGGTTTGATTCCTCCAAATTTTAAAGTCCTAAGCTTATGTATCTGTCTTCTGTCTTTCCCTTCACTTTGGAGGTAAAAATGCTGTCCCTTCAGAAAGAGATTGCTTTGGAATGATCGTGTTTTGAGTATCCCAGGCTTTTAAGTTTGGGAACATGGCTCCCTCTTACATATTATTAAACTGAGAAAGTGAGTTCTTACTGGGAAACTCTGAGAGACTTTTCATGGGAGTCCGCATCTGCATTAATATTAGTGTTTGAACACACCTAAAAGATTTATTTTATCAATTTTTTCTTTCTCTTGTATGTCCTAATTAATTGAGAGTTAATTCTGGTTCCTAATCAAATCAATATTTTGGTCTTTTGCTATTTTAGCTATTGGATATTGATTATTCTCTACCTCTAAGACCAGATATAAGTTCTACAGCTACTAAATTACCCAATACTGTTTTCTGATTTGGATTTCATTTTAAAACATTAATTCTACATTTCAGCCCTCACCGAGCACTTGCTCCTATCTGCCTGACTTTCAAGTATTTAGGAGGAAATGCCCAAACTGGGCATTTCTGGAATGCCCTTTCTGGAAGAGGGACTTGTAATAAATCCTTCAATCTGAGATAAGAGAAGATACACATCAGCAGAAGAAAAGTAAAGCCGAATCACCTAATAGTGAAGACACATCTAAAGGAATAATTAATTGAAGGCTGAGTTTCTCCTAGGAATTTCTCTGCACTGAAAAAAAAGAGTAGGGGATAATGGAGGGCTTGTCTCTGGAGTAGAGAGGTTTGGAGAGCAATCATTTCACTAGTATTCTATGGCTGATGATTCTCCAAGCATACTAAAAGGTCAGAGAGATTGTTTAAGGTTGTAGGAAACCCATGGGGGTAGAGTTAAATTAAAATTGCAGCGTGAGGAGAACACCAATCCTGATCTGGCTACAGTTACTGCTGAATGTCTAAAAACACCATCAGTAAAGCCCATCACTGACTCCTTCATGGGGCACAATTTGCTAGGGAAACCAGCCAACAACCTGTGTCAGCTTACTTCATTGAAACTCCTCAACCTGGAGAAGACAGCATCTTGTCATTATATATTCTGGGATATACATATTTGCTTCCACCTGCTCTATTATTCGTGTAACAGAATCCATTATCCCTTGCCGTGGTACCCCATTTATTACCATCTTTAACCAGGAGACACAATTTGTAGTCAACAAAGGAAAGCAAATCACTCACCACCACAGACTTCACTGGTGTAAACATATTGCCCATCTCCTGGAAGCAACCGGCTGAACAAAACACCAGAATGGCCTCCTGAAGGCTTAGTTATGGTGTCACCTGGGAGACTCTACTCTAAAAGTCTGGAGTACTCTCCTGTATGTTTGGTACCCAGTATGTGCTCAGTAAGCTCTAGTCATCTTATACTTTATGCCATATATGTTCATGAAAGCACATCCCTACTGTAATAAACTTTCCTCCATGCAGAAATAAAGACACAAACAAACTTGTAATATCGTTGATCCGCTGAAAATTATGGGCTATTTTTTACATTGGTATTCCTCATGTTAGCAGCAATAAAAAGAAGTGATAGAAATAACACAGGAAGATAAGGGAATATTTAAGAAAAAAAATTTAGACTACAAATTGGCTTTTGTTAATATAATTCTAATTTAATTTGATACTTCCTCAGCTTTGGACAGTTCTTTACTTATGAGGTAATTTTTGAAAATTAATGTAAATTTTTTTTCTATGGAATTTTACATTTTTATAACCTAACTGTAGAGTTCATCTAACGCTTCAAAATGGAGTATCCAGGCACTATAGAATGTAAAACTGAAAATGCAGATATATTCAATCCATGCAAAGATTGGAATATTTGCACTCAGGATATAATGGAAGTTACTGCTACTCTTTTATGTTCTGCTTCCATTTCCTCTTGGAAAAAATCATGGGATTTTGCCAAGGGCCACTAAGAATGACTTGTGAGGTATGAGGAACAGAAGAGATATGAGAAGGCAGGCTTGTAGCCAGGATGTCAGCAGTCAACAAGGAAAGCCCCAGACATCAGCTCTGTCTGGGTCTTTGGGGAGCGGATTGTAAGGATCCGACTAGCACTGTGAAGGGCTCACGGCTTTGGACGGCATGCGTTAGAGTTGCACAACTGCAATTATTGATAGATTTCCCTTGATGACTTCTTGTATTTGGTTATATTTTCTGACCTTTTCATTGGTTCCTACCTTTTAAGAATTTGAGAACTATTTTAATTTTTTTAATGTTTATTTATTTATTTTGAGAGAGAGAGAGAGAGAGAATGTGTGTTTGTGTGTATGTGTGTGAAATGGGAGAGGGGCAGAGAGAGAGGGAGAGAGAGAATCCCAAGCAGGCTCCATCAGTGTGGAGCCCAATGCAGAGCTCAATCTCATGACCATGAGATCATGTCTTGTGCCAAAATCAAGAGTCGGACACTTAACCAACTGAGCCACCCAGGTGCCCCTTGAGAAAAAAGAATTTGAGAACTATTAAACTGAGGTCATAAGGTTCTCTACATACTTCAGGATTTCTGAAAAACTGAAGTCAGGTTAGAAACTTATCAATTGCCTCGCTGCCTTGGTACTTGGAGAACAATATAGCTTAGTGATTACATGTGAGGGATCTATGGTTCTACCACTCATGTTACACCTCAGACAAAGTAGGTAAACTGCCCTCATCTGCAAAAATGGATGATAAGGGCACCTATTTGGGTTCCTGGGTGGTTCAGTCAGTTAAGCATCAGACTCTTGATTTCAGCTCAGGTCATCATTTCACAGTTCGTGGGATTGAGCCTGAGTCAGGCTCTACACTGATAGCCTGAAGCCTGCTTGGGATTCTCTCTCCCCCTCTCTCTGTCTCTCCCCTGCTTGTGCACATGTGCACTCTCTCTCTCTCTCAAAATAAATAAACTTTTTAAAAAAAGTACTTATCTATTACTCTAGTGCTATTGTGAAAACTCTGTTAGCAGTGCCTGACACACTAAATGTTATTTTATTATTACCGTTATCTGAACTGGTCTTGCTACATACAAAATCAAGTGCTGGATTTGTGACCTGTTTTTCTTTTAATGTATTTTACATATTATGTAATGTATTTTGCATTTTAAATATTTTACATATTTACACTTTGAACTCCTAAAGAACAAACCTACTGTCTACTTCCATGCCCTGGATAGGACTCGATGTGCTACTCCCAGGTGTAGACTGTCCTCAATTTGAAGACAGGGAAGACTGTCATCTACTGCCCTGGGACTGTTACCTGCAATATGATCAATGGGTCCTTAAATGCAGACTGTGGAGGAACGAAGTAAGTCTAGACTAAGTAAAGAATGGGAAAGGAAGAGAGATGGGAACTTGCCCAGGAAAACTGGATGACTAGAAGCTCTACATGTTGGCCCGTGTGGTAAAAGAACAGGGGTTAGAGCAAGACTT
The DNA here is from genome assembly GCF_023721935.1 of Panthera uncia. Taxonomy (NCBI): domain Eukaryota; kingdom Metazoa; phylum Chordata; class Mammalia; order Carnivora; family Felidae; genus Panthera; species Panthera uncia. The sequence goes on along the minus strand of NC_064807.1, from coordinate 56,132,713 downwards.
CAGGCAACACCTCAGAGGCCAGGATCTTTTCCTTGATCTTTTGCTTATTATCCTGTGTGTTTCTCTTTTGTAAGTAGGCTCCACACCTGACATGGGGCTTGAACTCACAACCCTGAGATCAAGAGTCACCTGGTCTACTGACTGAGCCAGCCAGGCATTCTGCTTATTATCCCATTTAAGAAAGTGGAAGCTCTGTATGTGACGTCAGTCACTGTAGGCTCCCCTGGTGTTCCAACTGGGGAAAAGGCCTTTTCTGTCAAGGACAATTTGCCACTGTATCCAGAATATGAGGAGTCATCTGGTATACTAAACCTTCTAGAGCCAATGCCCAGATGTTCGTGCAAAGTGCAGAGAATGGACACAGTCTCCCCACATGCTCCAGGCTCCTAACACACTCAGGTACTCTTACTAACTGTGGATTCCATTAGATCTGCATGCATCCAGGAGTGGGCTGGTGGAACAGTTGTTGCTAGAGGATTCGGTAGCAACAGTATAAAGGGAATCTGGCAGTAAAGAGAAACACTCTCTACTATAAAAATAGAATGAGGCACTGTCAGAGCAGGTCTAAAAGGGGTGGGGGGCAGCCAAGCAAAATTGGAGTGTGCCCTTCTCACCCAGCTGAAGAGGCCAAGGTCTCTCTACAGGGCATGGTTATAGCCTCCTCTTCCTCATTTGTGCATGAACATCCTAGAGGACCCTACAGCATGCCCCTCGATTCACCCCCTACTTTCTCCTGAATGATAAGTAGGACTTTTGTGATTTGGACATATGTGTGATCTATTAATGCTGAACAAAACGGAAACACATATTGATTTTTGTGATCCTTGTTGCCAAGACAAGAGGAAAGTCTGAATCTATCTAAGATTTCTGCAGTGCTCATAAGCAGGCACTATATGTCACCAGATGCCAAGAGTCCAGAGATGAGCTGAAAAGATCCCTAGATGAAGCATCTCAGGGGGAAAATCTACATGGGGGTTACATCACAGTCGCAGGCTCACTCCTCTACCTTTTCCTTTCACTGTGATGCTTGCTCTAATATGAACTTTTCTGTTTGTGGAGGAGTGGGAAGACACAGAGAGGGGATTGTGGACATTCTGTACTGGGAGGATAAGGATTTAAAACTATACTAATCTTCATCAAAATATGCTCCTTTGAGCTGGAATTTTATGTCACACCACCACTTCCCATGATGGCTCAGGACGTAGCTGAGTCCATAAGATTCCTTAGGATCCCAAGAGCCAGAATGCTCTATAAACTACCCAGGTAGAGACATCCTCTCTGTCTTCCAAAAGCTCTCATGAGAGATCAGGGAGGCCATGGTGACTAAATGGGGATACACCTTCTCATACCATAAGAACATGTTGAAGATGCAGAAGTCCCCAGGACAATGAGGAACATGAACACAGTGTAGCTAGCCCTCACATCATGAGAAGTGGAGACTCCGTACAGAGACATGGGAGAAAGTGCAAATCCCTTGCCACCGTTCAGAGTGGAAAGGTGAAGCTGTAGACACCATTCCATACCATAAAACAGCCAGGGTGTTTAAGTAAAGGTCTCCTTGGCCCCTGGGGTGTGACACAGCTGGAGAACACACACTGTTTCTAGTGGCTGTTGCTTATCTTAAGTTACAAACGGCCTTGTTAATTTATCCCAATGTGCCTTACAAAAATCACTATAGTCTTCGCATGCCATGACACTGCTGTAGAAGACACCGTTGAAAAGGAGACATCCTCATATGATGAAGGTGTAGACATCCCCACATCCGTGGAAAACACGGTGGAAATGCAGACCCTCACCCATCACCATGAAATAAGGACTTGGTGAAGACACAGATGCACCGCATACCGTGGAGAAGAACATGGTGAAGGTGTAGACAGCAGCCTCCAGCACATATCGGCTCCGAATGGCCAGGACCACGGGTGGCAAAAACATGAGGTTGCTCAGGCAGAGCAGAAGTGTGGACAGCAGCTGGAATCCATAAGTGAGCGCATCTGCACTGTCAGTGCAGCCCCAGCCCCTCCACCCTGCGAGGGGGGAGAGCACAAGGTGGAAGGTGGAAGAGGGCCCAAGGCAGCCATGGTTGGGTTCGGGTTGGGCAGACACTTCTGCTGGCGGCCTCTTGCCAGGCGCAACGTCACAGCCAGTAGTGGGTGGTCTCACCCTAGCTCAGCCCTCCAGTTCTCTCCAAACCCATTCTCAGTTCCAGCTGCCGCCCCGCAGTCCAGACCATCCCCCCACACCCCCCACCCAGGAGCCCACCGGCGCGGCTCCCTCGCCAGCCCAGCCCGCTCACCGGCCTTGCACTCGCAGGCCGCGTACAGGTAGTTGTGCGTGCGCAGCAGCTTGCACTGGCCATAGGGCCCGCAGTCGTCCACGCAAGGGGACAGGAAAGTGCGCAGCCGCACCTCAGCCGTAGCGTTCCGGCACCGCACGTACCTGCGCACATGAGGGCCGTGGTCACCTGCGGCCCCGGCCACTACTTCCCTGTCCCAACCCCGCCCTGCGCCGCCCCGCCCCGCTCCGCTCACCGAGGCCCCACGCCGCACAGAGAGCGGAGGGTCAGGAACCAGGTCCCGGTCTGTGGGAAGGGGATTCGCAGCCTGGCCACTCTGGAAGTGGCACTGACGGAGAGGAGGAAGCCAGCCAGGGACTCTTAGAGAAGGGAGAAGAGGGCATATATCAGTGAGAGGGAGGAGGAGTCAGTATGGGGTCAAGACCTAAAGAACCTTCACCCACCTGACCCTACTTCCCTAGCCCATCCTTTCTCCATACCATCCCCTACTGCCCCAGCCCCAGACTTAAAGCCTCCTCTGCTTCTCCCGTTCCTCACCCCCACCTTTAGAACAGGTCACTGCTGCATCCCCCAGGCTCAAGGGCACCTCGTGAGTCAGGCATCCGAACACTGTCACGTTTTCCTGGCGCAGGGAGCTCTGAGGAGGGCAGGTATGAAGAAGAGGCAGTCACACCCTCCAAGCCCTACCACCACCCCACAGCCCCCAGACTCCTACACCTGTTAACCCTTCTCCAGAAACCCCTCCAAGAGCTCGCGGGACATCCATTCCTGTAGGTGCTCTCTACATCAAAGCCTGCCTTTCTCCTTCTCCCCGTCTTTTTCTCTCCT
>NC_064807.1:56105296-56129582 GCF_023721935.1 Panthera uncia | reverse complement strand
CTACATCAAAGCCTGCCTTTCTCCTTCTCCCCGTCTTTTTCTCTCCTTCTCCCTCTCTCGTCTCCATTCTTAGAACAGAAAAACTGGAGAACACCAGATCTTCCACAGCAGAGATCTTTCAAAAACTAATGAGAAGGAAAGGCCCAATTCTGAATGTTGTCTTTGAGCAGAATTGTTTAAACTCTGTCTAGGCAAGGGAGAACATCCTGTTTCAGTCCTGTCTAGCTTGCTGGAGGGAATAGGAGGGGGACTGTTGCTGGATGTAGAAACTAGTTGTGAACAAAGGTAACTGTAAGGTTTTCAGTCACCTTCTTATCTTCACCTGGGTCTGAAGGCAGGAGGCGTGTAAAGAAATGTATTCTTCCTCAGGTGAAGTGATCCTAGGTACTAAATATCAGTAACAGAATGCCTGAGGGGTTAATGTAGCAACCTGTCTGGGATTTAAAGAAACCAGATATCCACAGGACTAAACATAAGGAGCGTCTACAACAATAAAAGTAACAGGATGCCATAAGCTCACCTCATTCAAGAAGGATTTGAGGTAGCTTATTAAATGCATATAATAGGATGAAGTAAATGCATGAGGGAAATTTAAAGATCAAGATAAGAAAATAAAGTCTGTCTCTAGCTGTGAGCCATATATTTGATGCTGACTTCCAAGCAACCAAAGCAAAAAAGGAAACATAATGAGTTACCAGATTTTATCTTATGAGTCCATAAGATAAAATTTAATCAGAGTCTCAAAAGTACAGCATCCAAAGGGGTGGTTCTCAGGAAAATTCTAATCAAAGAAGCACTGTGTTCTGTCATGCATCCTGTCCTCAACCACAAGGGTGAATTTCATACAACTTGCTTATAACTTCCTTCAATGCAAGCCAGGGTAATATGCCAGAGTATTCCATAGAAATCATTCTAGTGGGAAGCCAAAGGAAAAATGTCCTCTAGGTATGCAGTTCTGTGATCCAAATGTTCAGTTCTTGATTCCAAGGGGAAAAAAATCAAAATACTTGGAGGGAAAAAGCATAGAAGATGAGCCAACATCTTTCAGAATAAATATAATGGACTGTTTGCAGTGGGTAACAAATGTCATGGCATATAGATGGGTGTAATATAAGCGGATGAATGCAGAAAGGGCCAGGGAGGAGCCATGGGGGGTGGGGGCACTGGCCTCCTACTCTCAAGACACTGAGGAAGAACAAGTATGCGTGGTGCTGGTCTCTGAAATGGGTGCTACAGTTTCAAGGTCAAATCAAGACCTCACTGTCACTGCCCAAAGGCAGTAAGAGTCCAAATTTAAGTATGAAAATAAGGAATGTCTTCAGGTTGAAGAATGTGCTCTGTCCTGACCAGCAGAAGGACAAAAAGTTCTGAGCCATGTGCCATAAAAGACCACATCTAGCCACAGATCAGGTCTCAGGTTGGCTGATAGGAAAATGGTGCCTGCCCCCGGAGCAGGGGAATAATAGAGTTAAAAGCCTGGCTGGGGAAACAGTACATAAATTATTGGATCAATGCCAGTCTAAGACAGTCACTAAGGTCCTGATACAGGACTCTGCCCTCAGCCCAGTCTTATTTAATGCTGAAAATAATGAAGCCTGGCTCTTCGAGTGTGTGAATTACATAAAGCAGGGAAGACCCAAGGCCCAAACTAGTATTAGGCAATGGCTCAAAGATGGACATGAATTCTTCCATTCAAGTTACAAAGTTCACTGCAAAAATATGAGACAGGAATGGGCAGCAGTTCACACGAGCCAGGCAGGCTCAGAGCATGAAAATGCGTATGCCCCTTGGTTGCAAGTAGATAGACACAGAAGTTAATACGAAAAATGACTGAGAGGACACACAATTTTATGTCTTCGACTTTCCAAAACTTTTACATGTGATCCTATTATTTTTATAATAAAAAAGTAAGTGTCTACAACTGTTTTGAAGAAAATAAAAAGGAAAAAGGAAAAGACCTCAAGATGTTAGTTCACCGCGGCCCCAGGTGATTCCCCAGTGTGATGTGGAAGCTGAAAGAGGGAACTGGATCTCAGGCTGCACAAACACCACCTGCCACCCTGGTCAGACCCCCTTGGATCACTGATCTCAGAGACACCATGACCAGAGGAGACAGCAGAGGATGGGAGATGTCTAAGATGCTGAGATTGTTCAGCTTAGGGGAGATTGAGGGGCATATGAAGGACTGTTAAAATAAGATAGCATATAACAACTGTACCACACCGATACAAGGTGTAAATAATAGAGGAAACTGTGCAGGAAAAGAGGGGGGATATAGGAACTCTCTACTTTCCGCTCAATTTTTCTATAAGCTTAAAACTTCTCTGAAAAACCAAGTCTATTAATTTAAAAAAAAATAAAAAGGACAAGGATAGATTTACTGGCTATAGCTTCAGGGGCAAAACAAAGATTGGTGGGTAGAAATCCACGGAGGCAGATTTTCATGGAATGTGAAGACTGCCTTTAGCAATCAGAGCTAAATATGGACTGCATGGCCTTAAGAGGTAATGAACTCCCCATCACAGGAGATTTGCAAGAAAAGTGAACACCTGCCATAGAGACCCTTAGGAAGCGGAAGGTTAGCCTATAAAACTGGGATAAGTTTAGCCCACTCTGAGTTGCCCTGGCTGACCTAGCCCATCCGTAGTAAAGTCAATACTCAGGGGAATGTTTTTTGACCAGAATTGGGCTGAGACATGGTCGCTAATCATAAAGTTGGTCAAAAGGAACCCAGATGTGCTTCCAGAAGGAGTTAAGAGTCCCCACACCCCTGACACCTTCTCCTTGAAGTTCCCCTCCAGGACAACCTCCCCCCTCCCCCCATCACCCCCGCTGCTTTCCACCAAGAGTACCACATTAAGCTGGAGCTCCAGGCTGAGGACGCCCCCACTGTCCAGTACTGGCAGCAGCCTCAGGGCAAACACTGCCGGGCGCTCAGGGGGGAGGGCCACGCTGGGGCCAAAGAAGATGTAGAAGTGGACAGAGAAGGTATCCAGTTCATTACGCAGCGTTGGGCGCACTGGCCAGCAGTGCTCTGGTGGAGATGTGGCCCCAGGCCCCTCAGGAGAGGCCCCCAGGGATGGTGGCTCTGGGGGCAGTGGTTGGTTGCCCAGTGACTGGGGCATGTTCATGGCAGCTCCAGGGACCAGGACACGGGACAGGCTGGGCTGCGGGCACTCTGTGGGCAGAGGAAATCAGTGCTGGGGCCTGCTGCCCTCACAAGCCCTGCAGCCCCACCACAAACCAGATCTGAGCCAGACAGGAATTAGCAAAGGGTAGGGAGAGACAAGAACTAGAATCAAATGCCCCTCGGGAATATGGGGCATGCAGGGTCACAGGATCGGGCCCAGGGGGTTCCTAGTGGTCACAGCTAATGTAATGTCATGTGGAGGGAGTCCAAGTCATCTGTCCCTCCCTAAGGGCAGTGAAGACACTGTTGAAACAGATGATGGGCCCTCTCAGTGTTTGGCATGGGCTTTGGCAAGGGTGGTGGTTTTTGATGCCCCTGCCTACCCTAGGAAACTGAAAAAGTGACTAAGCCAAGGAGAGTATTGAGGTCCCTTAGTTAGCCCCAAATCCGGTGCAAAATAATGACCTGAAGGCCTTCCAACAAATCGAAGCTCCAAGTTGGTAGGGCTTTTGAGAGTGTAAAGGAGCCTGGGTGGAGTTGAGCAGACTACAGGGACATGGCAGAGGGTCAACGAACACAGCCACCACGCTGCCTCTTCCCAGCCACAGACATCAGCACAGGCTGAGTGGCAGTGGCAGAGGCAGATGTGGGGCTTCTGACCTTGCAACCGCACACACAGCTGGAAGCGGATGGTCCTGCCAGGACCCCGGGATGGTATCTCCACACGCACGTAGACCCAGTGCCCCCAGGGGGGGAGTGCCAGCTCCAGCTGGCACATCGAGGCACCTCCACAGGATACAGAGCTTGAGTTGTGCAGGGGTGGGGCCTTGGGACGTAGGCGCAGTGTCAGGGGGCAGAACAATGCCCCGCGGCTCCCCACACATACCAGCTGTGCTGAAACCCTGTAAGTAAAGCTGGGCACAAAGACCCTGGACAGAGGGGAGGTTGGGGGTAAGAAAGGACAGGTGAGAGGGTGAGAAGGACACCAGAATGAAGAAAACGCTAGGAAGAAGTTAGCAGAAAGGGACAGGGGATAACAGGAGGCCTTTTCAGGTCCTCCTGTCCATGCTGAGAGAGAGGGAGGCAGGGGTCCAACCCACCCTCAGGGCTTTGGGTGGCCCAGCAGCCCAGGTTGGCCAGAGGGTGAAAAGAAGCCAAAAGAACGCTATTGCCTGTTTGAGGCCAGGGAAGGAAGAGGGAAAGGAAGAGGGAAAGGATCAGGTTTGGGGGAGTATCTGACTTACTTGTACAGGGCTGAGCGATTGTGCGGGGAGAGGGTTTGCTCTGAGGGACGGCCAGGCACCAGCACAGCAACATCCAGCAAACGCCGGACAATCAGCTGCGGCTGAAGGAGGTACTGACACTCATCCTGGAGACCCTGAGACAAAAGCAGGGGTGGTGGGAGGGTAGAGACAGCAAGGGTGATACTAAAGCAAGGCAAACAAAATCTGCTGAGGGGTCGGGGACAAAGCTCCTCCGGCCTCTTGCCCCCAGGGCTAGGATTGAGGTCTCTCTAGGCCCTAGGTCCCTCCTGCCTTGTCTGCACCTCTGTCTTTCCTAGGTCTCTAGGATCTGCTGTGATCCTCAGCCTTGGCTGTTTGGGGACTCAAACCCAGTCCTTCCCGACAATCAGGCCTGCTCCTCCTCCACTCTAACTCCTCCTCCTGAGCAGTCCTGGACCATCCCTTGATGCAATTTCAAACTACCCCATTTCCCCTCCAAGCCCTCAAAAACTTAGAACACCGGCTCTCTTTTGGGGTTACAAAGCTCCTTGAGGCCTCCAGTCCAAACCCACCGGAGCCTACTAATCTGAATCTTTAATTTCTTTTATCCCCCACCTGCCCTCCCAAGAGCTTGTCCAGCCTCTGCTTTAACACCTCCAGGGAAGGGCCACTCTACCTCCTAGGCAACCTCCAGACCATAAACAACTTGAAAACAGGAACCTTGTCTTATTTTATTTTTGCTCCCCCAGATATGGAACGTAATATAAAGTGCGTACCTCACAGATGAATGTCTGCTGAATATATGAACCAATCAATCAATCAACACAGCTGGGGGCAGCTCTGATGTTTATGAAGCCAAAGCCTGTTTTCTGTCTCCCCTCCCACTGCTCTGCCTCAGGAGACCCACAGATTCATCTGCTTCTTCTGAATCAGGCTGGGTTTCTTCCGTTGCTGGACAACAGTCACATCTAAGCTGCTCTTCTGGGTGAAATCCCTGACCCTTGTCGACTCAGTTCACACCACCTAGCACACACAGCCTCCTCACTCTTCAGTGGGCACAGTCCCTTTGTTCTGGTTCCTCTTCTGCAACATCTGCAGCTACCTAAGCCCACCAATCCTAGCAATTCAGAGGATGGGGTTCCTGATTAGGCTTCTCTGTTATTCTGGACAAACGGCCTTATGTGGGCCCACTAAACTGGAGGCTACTGTTTATTTATGTGGTTATTCTGACCAACACAAACCTCTAAACCTCATTCAGACAAACGTTGCAGGCTCTGACATCCCACCGAGTTCCATACCATGGAATAAGCCAGCCAAGGCACTGACTTCCAGCAAAACTCCACAAGGCTGGAAGAAGGCCTTGACGGATGCCAGGCCAGAAGATCTCACTACTTCGCCTGGAATTCTTCTGTGCCTTTTGCAGCACTGCATCCTCAATGCCTAGCACACCACCTGGCAAATACTAGGTGCTAAAAAAGAGGATCCTTTCATAGAGCTCTTCAACCTACCTAGTTGCTCAGAGACCTCCATCTCTGATATCCAAAGCAGATCCCTCATCTTTGGTGTCAAACCCTAAGGCCCAGAAATACTAACGCAAGGCATCTCATCAACCCCACTTCCTAGGGCAGGAATTACCACCACAATAACTTTGCAGTAAGCAAGCCCCAAGGGTGGAGGCTCACACTTGGGAGGTGGCTCATTTCCTTGCAAGATGGACAATGCAGGGGAAGAGATACTTTCCTCCACATCTTTCTTGCTGTTGGCTTAACTGAAGGATTAGTGGACATGACCTCAATGGTTAAAATGCATTCCTTCCTTAAACCGTATAATAGGCACATCTAACACTCCTCCTTTATTGTGGAAGGAAGCACTCAATCGGTGGAGAGCAGGGAAGGTGCAGAGGTACAGCAGCCTTCGCCCTATGATAGGGCAAGAGAAAGGGCACCAGAAGCCAGGTCTTCAGGAGCTGCCAAGGCATGAGCCAGGTGAGACAGTCCAAACTGAGCCAACATCAGCAGTCATGTAAGGAACAGGGCCAAAGCAAGGACACTTGAGAAACCAGGAGGGCCAAAGTGAGAAGTAGAGTGTGAACCAGTCTGAAAGAAGCTGGGAAGAAAAGCCTTCAACTGAACTCTAGATGTCCTAGTATGGCTGGGCTGAGTTTCCTAAGGAATGCCTGAGCAGGGTAGCTAGACTCTGGATAGGGCTTACAGACTAAGATGCCCAAAGACACTTGCCCTTCTCTGTAGGGATATCCCAGTACCCAGCACAATCCCTGGCCCACATTCGGTCAGCACCAATCAACATGGAAGAGTGCTGGACAGACTGCAGGGGGCAAGAGTGGAAGCAGGGAGAGGCCTGGGAGGTTACTGCAGTGGTCCAGGACAAAGCTCAGGGAAGGTATGCTCAGAGTGGAAAGAGAGAAGTGGATGCCTCCAGAGCATGCTTTAGAAGTAGAGTCAACAAGACTTTTTCTTTATGGACTAGCTATAGAGAGTTAAAGGGAAAAGAAGAATCAAGTATGACACCAAAATTTGGAGCTTGAACAAATGGTGAATAGCAGTGCCAATTTATGGAGAAGAAAAGAGAGAGAAGAGGCTTAGCCTAGAAGAAGTAAAATGGGAATCAAAGAGATTTTTACTTTTGGCTTTGTTTTGATTTGTACATGCTAAGTTTGAGACATTTCTTGGACATCCAATCAGAGATACCAAGTAAGCAGTTAAATACAAAGTCTGAAGTTCAAAGAAATGAGGACTCATGGAATACACTTGGAAGGCATAACCTATAGGTGGTATTTAAAACTATTCTTCTGGGGACACCTAACAAGAGAATGGAGAAATAAAAAAGGAACTGTCTCAGGACCTAGCACTGGGGCCCCACAATATGCACCAGGCAGAGGAGACACCAAGAAAGGACACAGAGAAGGAGGAAGAGGTGGACAGGAGGAAAATAAGGACAGTTCTGTAAAGTCACAATGGCCAAAAGGAAAAAGTGTTTCAGTTAGGAAAGAGTAATATAAGGAACTAGTTAACAGCTAGTTACTACTTAACTCTGGAGAGGGGAAGTGGGGACCGGAAGGAGATGAAAGGAAGACTTACTTTTCACTGTATGCCTTTTGTACCTTTCGAATGTTGTACCAGGTGCATATATTACCTATTTGAAACACAAATATAATAATTTAGAAGGAGGAGGAAGAGCAGAATGAGCACTGTTAGTAGATTTTAATCTCTTCAAGTTGAGACACAGAGCTTCGCTTGGTCTTAGTTGGTGGATTCAGCCGAATCCTTTCTTCTCTAGTCTGTTTCTTTGTTTTCCTATCCTTGTTTTCATTATTTTACCTGCTTTCATTTACTTTCAAATCTTGGAGCTGGAAAGAGGAAGCATTTGAGGAGAACTCTGCTCCAGACATTTGGAAAACTTTCCCCTAATGAGCCATGTGGGTGCCAGACGTTATCTACAATCCAAAGGCCGGTCCCTCAGTGCAGGCTGGGCACCACAGAACGAGCACATGCTCCGAGACAGGGAAAACAAGGTGATGGAGGGCATGAGTCAAGACAGAAGAGGTTGATAGGAAAAGGGGGAAAAGGAAAGAAGTGAGATCAGTTTTGGACACTATGAATTTGAGAAGATGGCAGAAGAACAATAAAAATATGCCATGCCCTCACTACGTGCCAGGCTCTGTGCTGGGTGCTAGGAATACAGCAGTGAATGGCATGGACACAGGAGCTCACAGAAGCTCTCCACAGAGCTCAGGAGAATGGCCAGGGCCAGATAACTCACTTCCCTTTTACCAGCTCTTAAGGATCCCAATCACTCTCAGGATAAAGTTCAAGCTTCTAGGTCCTTCACCATCTGCTCTGCTCACCCCTCCAGCTCTCTCACCCACTCCAACAACCACTCCACACTGAACCACTTCAGTTCTCCCTTCTGTGCTTTAGCCCATGCTACCCCCACCACCTGGAATGCCTTTCCTTACTTTCTCGACATCCGGCCTCACTTCCTATTTCCTAAAACTGCCTCCACCATACTACCAAGCCGAGTTAGCCATCTCTCCTTTGTCCTCTTAAAACATCTCCTGTATCTCACGAATATACATCTTATTTATCTGTGTCCCTCACACCCAATCCAAGGTCAGAGACAAAGCAGGTGCTCAAGGACTATAGGTCCAAAGCTGAGGAGGGCCCTAGAAACAGTGTTGCCTTCTTATGGTTGGGACTCTTCAGACCTCACCCGAGGCGAAGCCTCACAGGAAGTCAGGACAATGGTATAAGGAGAAAGCAAGTCAAGAAGATGGAGCCCTGGAGGAATGCTCTGGACAATTCATCCACAGGATTGAATTTACGGAATTACCCAGAGAACTTAAGAATCCTTAAAGGCCCATGTAAGATTCCAAAAGATAATCTAATTCTTAGGGGAACCAAAAGGATGATCCTTGCCCATCCCCACCCCGAAGCCTCTAGAAGAGTCCTTGTCTAAAGACCTACATCTCTCATGGTATCCAGGTCTGCTGCCATTCATTGGGTAAGGTATAACCGTGCCCTCTTGTCTCTAATGTTGCCACATCCCAGAAGTTCTGCTGGCTAACCCTCCAGCCTGCAGTTCCAAATCCCCAGACTCTACTTCCTATATCTAGATGCAAATGGCTATGTCAAGGCTAGTTCTGACCTCTCCTAACCAGGTGTTAGCTCCTATAATCCCAGTCCAGGCCTAGGCCCCAGGTTCCTCCTGCCCATCCAGAAAGGTTTTTGGATAACTAGAACAGGGCTTCAGAAGAATTCTCCCTGTCAGTTCTCACAAAGAGAGTCAAGGATCAAAGTTATGATCAGGAATGGGCTCTTTGGGATTTGGCCAAAGACCTAAGACATTCCTCAGAATAGAATAACCCTTGGTTCTGAAGAGAGTCAAGATCCACCCAGAACCCAGAGGCATTTCCAGGTGAGTTACTAACATGCTGTCATCCAGAGGACTCCCAGGCCTTGACAGGAAATTCTCTAGCACATCACTCTCAGGAAAAACAGACCTATCACTGAGGCCTCAGGAAGCTACCTCAGACCTAGTTCCCATCTCTGATAACAGCAGTGCCGGTGCACTTGTCCCTGTACAATTCTCAACTCATTCAAAAGCCTCACAAGACCTTCTCTGAACACCAAGCTATAGCAGAAGGAGGAAAGGCAAGCCTGATACAATCACAGAGCCACAACCCTCAAGGAACTCAGCCTGGAGAGATATATCTGAGTCAAAGCTTCACCTAATTGGAAATTTCTGCCCCTTTCAATTCTCAATGGCCAAGTCCCACTACATTTCATGTTCTTCAGCACCCTGTTCTTTAAATTCTTGCTCCGTTCGTGCTCAGTCCTTCACCCTTACCACTGGCCCCACACACATAACCATCCCACTCTGCCAATGGCCAGCTCATCATACCCTCCCTTCCTGCCAATGGATAAGAATAAGAAACCTATAGATCCTATTACTAGGAGGAAACCTGGCCTGCCCAGCACCTGGAGGTGGCAGGAAATCTTTGTGGCATTTCTTTCCCCTCCAAACCAGAAGGAAGAAGCGTCCTGACCTTTGAACCTACATTTTAGACTTTAAAAATCTCCGTTCTATGAAATCAGTGCTGATATTTAGAGAAAAGGGAAACAACAGCCAGGATGGGCACCAGCTTCCCAAAGCATCCTTTTAACAGGAAAGGGCTTCCGTGACCCCAAGTGTTCTCCTATGGTCTTCCAGAGGGTATAGGGGGCTGAAATTATGAGAGAAGAGGAATGCATTCTCCTAGATGGACCAAAGACTGAGCTGAAGCCTATGAGAGTCTGCATAGCTACCACCAATCAAGATGTAGAACCAGACCAGTCCTGGGCTTCTGCAGCAGCTTCTGTGATCACCTTGAATAACCCTTGCACCTTCTAATAGGGACACTACTCCACAGTGCCAGGAATCTGACTGATTCCAGACTCTGGACTCTCCCTTCAGCTAACCTGGGACCCACTATATCCTCCTAAGGCTCCCAAATTGCCTCCTACAGATCAAGACATCTGGCCCACCAGGTAAACTTCTGCCCTCTAGCTATGCCCCACCCTAGCCACCCTTATGCTGTTACCCACCCTGGCACAAGATTAGCATGTCAAGTAGCCTGTGGGGGGAATTCAGCAGACATGGAGAAGCATCTTTGGCCCCTCCTTTCCTGGGCAGCGTTAACCCACCTTGACAGAGATGTGGCCGTGGGCCTGGGGAAGGTGGGCAGCCAAGAACCAGTCCCCAGGTAAGGGGCTGCTGACGTTAAAGATGCCTGAGGTGCGGTTGGGCAGTGTCCAGCTGAGGGTCAGTGAGAAAACCCCAGGCACAGCTGTGTCCCCCGGGAAGTGTGTGTGCAGGGGATTGATGACAGGGGGTGCCCCGGACCGGAAATACCTGGGGGACCAGAATGAGGAGAGGAAGACAATAGGCAATGGGGTGGGAGACAGGAAATGGGGAAAAGAAGAACTGTCAACTCATCGCCAATAACACAAGTGAATTCCCTACACTGATACATACAACAAAGTGGTTCCAGGTCAGGAGTCAGGACATAAAGAGTAAAAGGTCAGCTCAGACTCTCACACAGTCAAACAGTACTCAGGAAGTAGTCAGGAGACAAAGGTCTTGTCCCTCACTCAGTCATACTTCAATCCGGACAAGGGTCAGGGATCAGGGTCAGGAGGTCAGTTTAGATACTCATAAAGTCACACTTTAGTTTGGAGAGTGGTCTGGGGTTGGAGGTGGGGTCACGATGTTAACACTTGGACACTCACACAGTCACACTTTGGTCTGGACAGTGGTCCCCAAAAGTTCCCCCCTGCTCCTTGAAGATGATGAGGTTCCAAACAGCCAGGAACGTGTCCTCGGGAACGTGGAAGTGGAAGAGCTCGGTGCTGGCAAAGGAGCGGAAGGGACTCAGCTTGCGGGGTGAGCAGGTGGAGTAGTCAGTCAGGAAGAGGCCTCCTGGGGAGCATGCAAGAGAAAAAGGAGCAGCGTAGGACTCAGGGCATTTCTGCTAAGCAACAGGCACACCAATCTTCCTCACCGATAGCACAAACTCAACAAATATTCTCTTCTGAGCCAGGAGCTGGGTCTCATGCTACCCTAGCCATCATCTGCTTTAATCCTTACAATGCCTTGGGGAAAATGACCTGTTTTTACAGATAAGGAAACTGAGGCTCAAGCCTAGACCAAACTGAGATTTCAAACCTACATCCATCTACATCCCAAACCAGGACCCTTTATATGACCCCTCACTTAGGAGCCATTGTTCTCCTCTTAGCAAGCCTAATAACACACATGTGTGAATGGCACACTTGTGTGTGTGTGTGTGTGTGTGTGTGTGAGTGCGCGCGCGCGCGCGCGTGTGTGTGTGTGTTGGCATGGGCTCTTGGGCCACTGAGCAGGCTAAACTCCACCTGTGGAGCTTCAAAGTCAGCAAGGAACTGTCTAACTTTCCTTGTTTATTTTCTTCCCCTTTCTGTTCCCCTGTGGTCCCAAGAGCAGTGAAAACCCTCAGAAGCCTCACAAAAGCTGTCTGTATACTGGCTCAGGGCAGGAGGGAGGGTAGGGTGGAAATGTGGTGAGGATGCAAAGGACCAGCTTGGGTGGCAGAGGCAAGAACAGGAGCTGGCAGACACCATGAGAACTCCCAGGAGAGAAGGGAGTCATCAGGCCCTCTAGGATTCAGAATGAACAACCAGAGGGCGTTTCCCCAGAGGAAGACCCAGTGAGGCAGTCAGTTCATGACTCAGTGGAATCTCAAACCACTTGGAAATATTCACACTTGGGGCTGGGGGGTACTGGTCATCTCTAACTGAAGTGCCAAGCTACAAGATACCTGATCATGGTTGTTCAGAGCACAGCCAAGGTGAGCAAAAAAGTCTAGCGGCAGCAGCTAGCCAGGCAAACACACAGGCACTATGACTGCTAGAATTGTGAAAATAACCTGTAGCTCAGCTGCATAGAAGGGTGTCCCAAATGGCAGGCAAAATTCTGGAGAATCTGACTGCTCTAGAGATTTAAGACCAGCCCCAGAAAAGCACAGAAGGATGCCCCCAAGACAGATGAGAAGGCTCGGAACTCAAGCAGCTTCAGGACAGAGCAGGGGCTGGAGGGGAGACCCTGGACGAGAGTTTTCAGCCAAATAGGAAATACCCGCAAGGCTTACCCCGTCTGACAATCTCCCTTCCAGAAATGGGAGCTATAACTCCAAAAATGAGGTATATGATACAACAGAGAAAGAGCTACCTGGGAAAGACAGTCTGCAGAAGGAGGGAGCACAGGTAAGGAGGACACCGGTGAACTTCAAGGTCACCCTACCCAGAGCTGCCCTAAATATGTAGAGGCCACTGGCCCTAGACTGGCCTATCCTCATCTTCAAAGGCCAGTTACACCAAAGGACTAGTCAGTCCAGTTCAGACCACATGATTGGTCTCAACTGTCAGCGAGGAAGACCTGCCACCTTGCAAGCTGAGCACTGATTAACAGGGAGGCAGAAAGCCAAGAGCTAAAAAGCTTGGATACTATGGTTACAAGCAAGCAGAGCTCTGGAGCGCCCTCTGCTGGGGTTGAGGGAGGGCCTCTCTTCCTCCAAAGCGGGTACCAGAGATGGGTCACGGATGGGCCATTGCTACTGCTAGGAAGAAATGTTGGCCAGGCCCCCAATGCGGACTCTCAGAGAACTGGTGGTGAAAAGTAGCTAATGAGTTTTGGGAAACAGTGGATAAACAAATACAAAAATCCTTGTGATTCAAAGAAACATGGCATGGCCAGGAGAACCGGGGAACTAGTTAAGCCACCCCAAAAGTGGCCAGGGGCTATAGAGATCATGGAATGGGCGAGTGGGAAAAGTCCAGCAACCTGACATGGTGGGAGGAACCCAGAAGGTCTGAGGGGAGACGCTTGAGAGAGCATCCACAGCCCCAATCACCACAAGCTCTGGTTTGGCATTTCACAACAGAGCTGTGGCCCAGAGGAAACATGAGTAAAGCCCTGGTCAAGCTCAGATGAAGCTGTCCTGGATGCTCCACTACCTCCACATGAAGCTAGAGTGACTCTCTACCACCATCTGAAACATACATGCACATACACAGACAGACATACAGACACACATGCATACAGGCAGAGGCGGGCCCTGCTAGTGATAGCACTAGGTAGAACAAAAGGCCACTTCCTGGAATGGGCAGGCACACCTGGGCTATGCAACTACAGTCAGCGGAGGAAAAGATCCAAGGATTGGGGTAGGACCAGGAGACCCAGGAGGTACCTTCCATTCCTGAAATGAGATTGAAGCCAATAATAAGCATTTATCAAGACTATGCTATGTGCTATGATGTGCTACGATGGTCCTGTGACACTGCCAGCCTCTCCTCTGGTGAAACCTATCACCACCACTAGTCACAGAGCACCCCTGCAGGCAGGCCACCAAGGCAGTGATTATTAACAGCATTAAGGGCAACTCTGCCCGAAGTAGGGCCTATTCAGTGCTCTTTTCCAACTTCATTACAAGTCTCCCCAAAGCACCTGAACCCACTTCTGGACAATCGTGTTTTAACCCACACCTTTTAGCTTTATACAGTTCTGTGGCTCATGAACAAAGAAGTCATGGTGGCAGGGATGGAAGCTATGAATTGGGCTCAACAGTATGGATTCTCCCTGGCCCGAACTGAAAAACTGGTGTGGCTGCTACCTCCTCTGAGTGTCTAATCTGCCAGCAGCAGTAATCAACATTGAGCCCCTCTAGAGCTCCTTCCTCCAAAGAGTCAGGCTAGGGCTGACCAAACACTGCCAAACACTGCCTCCAAATAAGAAATCCATTTGGAAGGTGACACTTCAGTAATCCATCTATACAAGAAGCATGTTCCTCCTGAAGAGGAACATGTATTCTTCCCCTCACGTAATAACATAGGCGCTCAGAGGACACACGGGCTCACATGCACCCCACAGAACATACCAACAGACAAGCATGTACGTACACGGACATGACCAGCATTCCCAGGGACCCCTAAGGTACACACACAGATGCTTAAGTGCCCAGATGCCAGTGCACATACACATAGAGTTTGGACATCTCTGCAGGGGCACAACCGTTGGCATGTATTGATCTCCTCAAGCTTGTACACTGAACTAGGCCCCCAGGGCTCACCGAAACCCAGCTCCGACCCTCAGCTGCTCGGGTGTTATTGCCAAAGACTCCCTTAGGCACATCTCCATCCTATCTACAGTGCCACCCACCAGAGGTGGCAGGGGTTGAGGCCATGAAGACCACAGTCATCTCCTTATGATAGGGCCAACTTTATGGCATATCTCCTACAGCCACGACCCCCTCCTCCTATCACATTCTACCCATTAAGAAGTTGGACCTCTCTCTCTCTGAATCACTTCCTCCCTGAATGGTGGCTGTAGGTTGACAACCGGCAAATGAGGAAGAATTTGTGGATTAAGCCTCCTTTTGGAAAGACAGGGGAGAGGACAGGTTGTGCTTTGAGTCTTCTCCCAACTGGGTCAATTTTCCTATTAGGCATATGTTGCAGTGAAAAAAACCACTAGTATGGGACAGGAATTAGGAAACTTTTTTCTAGCCCCAGTGCCACCATTTACAAGCTTGTATGACCTTGGGAAAACTGCCCCCCAACTGAGCCTCAGTTTCCCCATCTGTAAAATGGCCCCATCTGTATTTCAAAACTACTCTAAAAGTGTCAGGAATTATTCCTAAGCAAGTCAAGTTTATCTGGAACAAGGCTCATTACCAAAAACAAATCCCGTTATGATGGTGACTAACCCATGTCCATCTGTTTGCTGCACGTTGTTCTCAAAACTGTTTTCTTAACCCTGTTTTAATGCATGCCCAATATCTCAAAGTTTAGGCCACATCTTCCCACACTGGACTAAAGGCTCTCTGGTGTAGGAGGATCATGTCTCCCCCATCAAACTTCCCTTGCAGGAGAAGTTTCCAAGTTTTCTTCCTCGGAAAAGCAAGAGTCAATGTGGGGTCAGAGTGGACACCAGCAAAGAAAACCTTGGAGTCTCTGTCTTGGGGACTATTAGGCACCTGCTGAGCCTCAAGCCCACAATTTGCTCTCTTCTGAGCCTCCCAATTCCTCTCAGTTGTGTAAGACCTCTCTCCTCCCTATTTCTCCCCACCTCTTCCCCAGTGATCTAGCTGCCCAGGTCCCACCTCTCCTGAATCCCTCCAGTCCATCCCTCCCTGCCAGAACCCCATCCCTGCCTCGGTGCTTCCTGCTTCTGCACTCACCAGCCCCTGGGCCAAAGACAGAGAACAGCAACAGCAGCAATAAGGCGGGCGGCAGCTGGAGCCCAGACCTGAGTCGAGGCTGGGAGAGGGGCACGGTATGAGAGAGAGGGGTGGGTAGTGGGAGAGACTTGGGTAAACACAGAGACGAGGGCAAAGGCTGAGATAATGGATTGGGCTGCGCTAGGCACTGGGGTTTGAACAAGGGCAGGGAAAGGGATGGAAGGAGGGGCTGTGATGGGGACTGGAGCAAGGGTAGGGTTTGGGCCTGGGGCTTAAGCAAACACTGGGAATGGGGTCGGGACAGGGAATGGGCTGGGATTTGTGACAGAAGGTGGAACACGGGGATAGGCGGGGTTAGGGGCCAGGAAAGGCACTGGGACTGGGACTGGAGCGGGGGCCTGGGTCGGGACCTGGATCTGGGCATTCGCTGGGACTCAGGCCGGGGCTGGGACCGATTTGGGAAGCGGGGCGAGGGCGGGGCTGGGGGCCAAGGGCTGGATGGGGATAGGACGAGGGGCCGGGACAGGGGCTGGGCCATGGCCCGGGGCGGGGGCGGGGCCGGACCGGCCAGCGCGGGGCGCGCGCAGAGCTGACCCACGGCTCCGCTCCCCACCCCCGGGGGGTGGCTTTCGGTGTCCTTGTGGGCCCGGGGCTGGGGTCGGGCCGGCTGAGGCCAGGCCCGGGACCTGGGTAGGAGTTCAGGCCTGGGCGACTCCGGGCTGCGCTGGACCGGCGATAACCAGGCCCCGCGGCGGCGGCCTCAGCCTGACGTAGTACGACACTCCGCCCCTCCTCAATTCGATTGGTCCTTATCAGTAAAGCCCACCCCATGCCCTATTCTATTGGTCTCCAACTTGAGTCTGCGGGCCTCCGAGGACAGACTCCCGCCCCAGCCCCAGCTGCCTGAACCCTGCCTTTCTCACCCCATCCTGGGAGCCCCGAAGCCCACCTCGGATCCTCACAGTCCCCACTGATGGAGCCACACACATCTCATAGGAACCTTACAGAGACCCTCACAAACCCAGACACCTACGGACGTCCCCACAGATGTCCGCAGACTACCCAAACACTCTCACAGAGATCCAACAAACCCCTTTAAGAGAAGTGAGCCCCCTAAACTCGTCCCCTTTGGTCCAATGCAGCCTCCTCTGGAGACCGGACTGTTGTTGCCACGGAGACTACCGGGCGTTCCGATTGCTCTGGTGACGGATCCCTCCTCTCCTGGCCCGGGTTCCAGAGGTTTCAGTCAAGCTCCTCCCTCAACGGCCCCGGAACCCCTCGTCCCTCCCCAAGTCCCCCTCCCCAGATCTGGCCAGAGCTCCTTTGCGAATTTCTGCAGGTGTCCAAGTCCCCTCGCCAAGTCGTAGACTTGAAGGCAAGGCCTCTCATTACATAGCAAGTACAGCCAGGTCTCATCCAAGAGCCTTCCATCCCTCGCTAACATTTCCCCTTCCCAGCTTAAGACGAGATCCTGACCTAAGGACTTGTAACAGCCAAGACAGGCCCAGAGGTATGTAGTTTCTCCAATGGCTCTTCCTCCAAGTCCTCATCTCGTTCCCTTCCTAACATATTCTGTCCCTTCCCACCTTGGTCCAACCCTCTCCCATTCTCTACTTTTCATCCTTACCCTCCCCGTCCACCACGTTTCTCCACCCAGTTCCGTCTTCCCCCTTCTTTTTCTCTTTCCTCTCCTCCCACCGACTGATTCTCCACCCTCATCTTCCTAACCTACCTCTCTCACTACTTCTTGTCCCAAGCTTCCCCTTTGGAAAGACTAATGAATACAAGTAATGAATCCATCTGGAGCATGAGGGGGAAAGTAGGGAGCACAGAAAGTTAAGGCTGGAAAAGTTAGGCAGTGTTGCAAGTAATGACAGGCCTTGAATGTCAGGTCCAGAAATTTGGAGTTAATCTTTAAGCTGAGACGACTGAGTGTTTTCAAGCAAAGGAACAGCATTGTTAGGCTTGCATTTTAGAACGATCTCCAGTGGGTCATTAAGGAGGGCTGACTTCTTTTAGACATCCCTCCAAGATAAATTAGTCACACCTCACTCCCCACAGCATCCTGAGCTTACCCCAGCACAACATCAACTCATCTGTATTGTCATTGGGTTAACCTGGTCCACCTTCCCAGATTCTTTCAGAGTCCAGTGCTTACTTAGCACAGTGCCTGGGTGAAAGTGTAAGATTGGGCTCTTTAAAAAGTATAAGTTTACAGGGGCACCTGGGTGGCTCAGTCAGTTAATCTTCCAACTCCAGCTCAGGTCATGACCTCACGGTTCGTGGGTTTGAGCCCCGTGTCGGGCTTGGTGCTGACAGCTCAGAGCCTGGAGCCTGCTTTGGATTCTGTGTCTCCCTCTCTCTGTTCCTCCCCTGCTCATGCTCTGTGTCTCAAAAAAAAAAAAAAAAAAAAAAAAAAAAGTTAAAAAAAATTTAAGTATAAGTTACATAAATCAATGAAAGAATGGCTGAGTAGATTGATGTGCTGGGGAAAGTCGCAGAGGGGCAAAGTTATTACATAATCCAGGTAGAAAACTATGAGAACTTGAACAGAATTGGAGGGGAAAGAAAGGAGAGAATGGATTTTGGGAATACAGTATTTAGAAGACAGGAAACACAGTTCTTGGTGCCTATTTGAAGATGAGGGCTGAGAGGAAAGGATAAGACTAAAATAATTTCCAGAGTCAGTTTTGATGCCCTGTGGGACATCCATTTAGCAATGTCCAGCAAGCAATTGGGTTTGAGTGTGAAGTACAGGGATTTAAAGAGGTCTGAGCTGGAATTATGGATTTAGAAATCATCAGCATACCAGCCGGAAGTAATTGAAGCCTTGGACATGAATGACATCAAGGGAGGCTTGATTATGATCCCTAGACAAAACAGGCTGCAGTCAGGGCCCTGCCTAATGCATCATGGCATTGTCCTGCACTCTTAAGAGCAAACCCCCACCTTGGCTTGGTAGTATCCCAGTCTCTAGAACTCCACTGCCTGAACATCCTGGTCCTAAGGCTCAGGCCCCTGCTCTTGGACTAGCCAAGCTGCTATGTTCAGGCTCTTCCTGGGGCATGGTCCTCTGCTACCATCTACTGATGGGATTCTGACTGCTTCAGCCTTTCTATCTTTAAGCTCCCTCACAACCCATAGCTACATGCCACATGGCATCTAGGCACACAGGTGAACCTCTTGGCACCATAACCTGACCCAAAGTTCCTCTTGCTTCCCCTTTACATCTCAGGTGCACAGAAAACTTTATCCTAATTCCATAATCCCCCCGTGAACTCTGACTTGCAGACCCTCCAACCTCCAGTCCCAACCTAATGAAGCCTGTACCTTATTCTACCACTAGATGGAAGCAGACGAGGTCACAGAAGAGCCTCAAACCGCCATGGATGCAGAGGAACACCCCTCTTCAAAGGACCCCTCTGCCAAGGACTCACAGGAGCCCCCTGGCCCTGAAACATCCTTTGAGACTTCCATCCCTGAGACCCCGTTAGAGCCCCACACCTCTGAGATCCCTTTAGAGCCCCACATCTCTGAATCTCATAGGACACCATCTGCTTCCCAGGCCCTTTTAGAGACCCCCACCTCTGAAACCCCTTTGGCAACTTACATCCCTGAGACCCCCTTAAAGCCCCACACCTCTGAATCTCATATGACACCATCTGCTTCCCAGGCCCCTTTAGAGATCCACACCTCTGAAACCCTTTTGGAGCCTTCCATCCCTGAGACCTCTTCAGGATACTCTGTCTCTGAGATCCCTTTGGAAACCCCTATCCCTGAGACCCTATTGGAGACTCACATGTTTAAGGTCCCAGAGAAACACCTTTCTTTTCATACCTCATCACAAGGCCGTATCACTGTACCTTCCTCTAATACTCTGAAGGAAGACCTCTCTGAGTATTCCTCCAGTGAGGTCTCACAGACAGGGAGGTCTACCCAGATCTCTGAGTCTGAGATCCTTCAAAAGCACTCCCTTTCAGGCCCTTCAGCCCAGGTCCACCTGGACACATCTGCAAAGGAGAAGGAAGAGGAAGGAGAGGACAAGGAGCAGGTGGATGCCACTGACAGTACCGCACACACAGCTCAGCCTGGACACCAGCTGGGCAAGAAGAAGGGGAAGAAAGGAGTTAGCCGTAATTGTGCCTGCACTTTTCCCCATTCCCCATTATATATATAATTTATTGTCAAATTAGTTAACATACAGTGTACACAGTGCACTCTTGGCTTAGGGAGTAGATTCCCGTGGTTCATCACTTATATACAACACCCAGTGCTCATCCCAGCAAGTGCCCTCCTCAATGCCCATCACCCATTTTCCCTGCCCCCTAACCCCCCACCCCATCAACCCTTAGTTTGTTCTCTGTATTTTAGAGTCTCTTTTGGTTTGCCTCCCTCTCTGTTTGTAACTATTTTTTTCTTTCCCTTCCCCCATGGTCTTCTGTTAAGCTCTTCAAGTTCCACATATGAGTGAAAACATAGGATATCTGTCTTTCTCTGACTGACTTATTTTTTAGCATAATACCCTCCAGTTCCATCCAAGTTGTTGCAAAGGGCAGGATTTCATTCTTTCTCATTGCCAAGTAGTATTCCATTGTATATATAAACCACATCTTCTTTTTTTTTTTAATTTTTTAATGTTTATTTTTGAGAGACAGAGGCAGCATGAGTGGGGGAGGGGCAGAGAGAGAGGGAGACCCAGACTGTGAAGCAGGCTCCAGGCTCTGAGCTGTCAGCACAGAGCCCGATGCAAACCACATCTTCTTTATCCATTCATCAGTTGATGGACATTTGGGCTCTTTCCATAATTTGGCTTTCCATAATTTGTTGAAAGCGCTGCTATAAACATTGGGGTACATGGGGTACATGTGCCCCTATGAATCAGCACTCCTGTATCTTTTGGATAAATTCCTAGTAGTGCAATTGCTGGGTCTTAGGGTAATTGTATTTTTAATTTTTTGAGGAACCTCCACACTGTTTTCCAGAGCGGCTGCATCAGTTTGCATTCCCACCAACAATGCAAAAGGGTTCCCCTTTCTCCACGTCCTCTCCAGCATCTATTATTCCCTGAATTGTTAATTTTAGCTACTCTGACCAGTGTGAGATGGTATCTCAATGTGGTTTTGATTTGTATTTCCCTGATGATGAGTGACATTGAACATCTTTTCATGTGTCTGTCAGCCATTCAGATGTCTTCCTTGGAAAAGTGTCTTTTCATGTCTTCTGCCCATTTCTTCACTGGATTATTTGTTTTCCAGGTGTTGGGTTCGTTAAGTTCTTAATAGATTTTGGACACTAATCCTTTATCTGATATGTCATTTGCAAATATCTTCTTCCATTCCATTGGTTGCCTTTTAGTTTTGTTGATTGTTTCCTTTGTTGTGAAGAAGCTTTTTATCTTTGGAGCTCCTGGGTGGCTCAGTCAGTTAAGCATCTGACTTCGGCTCAGGTCGTCATCTCACAGTTCATGAGTTTGAGCCCTGCATCAGGTTCTGTGCTGACAGCACAGAACCTGGAGCCTGCTTCAAATTCTGTCACCCCCCCTCTCTCTCTGCCCCTCCCCTGCTCTCTCTCTCTCTCTCTCTCTCTCTCTCTCAAAAATAAGTGAACTTAAAATTTTTTTTGAAGAATCTTTTTATCTTGATGAGGTCCCAATAGTTCATTTTTGCTTTTATTTCCCTTGCCTTCAGAAACATGTCAAGTAAGAAGTTGCTGTGGCTGAGGTCAAAGAGGTTGTTGCCTGTTTTCTCTTCTAGGATTTTGATAGTTTCCTGTCTCACATTTAGGTCTTTCATCCATTTTGAATTTATCTTTGTATATGGTGTAAGAAAGTGGTCTAGTTTCATTCTTCTGCATATTGCCGTCCAGTTCTCCCAGCACCATTTGCTAAAGAGGCTTTTTCCATTGCATATGCTTCCCTGCTTTATCAAAGATTAGTTGGCCATATATTTGTGGGTCCAATTCTGGGTTCTCTATTCTATTCCATTAGTCTATGTGTCTGTGCCAATACCATACTGTCTTGATGATTACAGCTTTGTAGTAGAGGCTAAAGTCCGGGATTGTGATGCCTCCAGCTTTGGTTTTCTTTTTCAACATTACTTTGGCTATTCAGAGTCTTTTGTGGACTTTTCCCCATTCTCATCACTGTCTTACACCTGTCCCAATAAGAGGGGATTGGGTTACTCTTTGACCTGGCCCCTTCTTTTAGTTTTAGGGACTCCTTACTTCCCTTTGGTTACTCAGCCTCTCCCTTCCCAGGTTATGCGGTCCAACCAGAGGTCCCCGCTCAGCAGACAGAAATGGTGGAAGTGGCTAAGGCAATGCACAGAAAGAAGTTCAGTGCTCAGGCAAATTATCTTTTCCAATGGGAGAAGAATGCAACCCTGAATGCCATCCAGACAGGTGAGCCCAGGAAGCCCTTGAGAGGCCTGTGACAGGCCCATGGCCAACCTCCATTCCAACTATATCAGGGAACCTGCCCTGAACAATGGAGAGCTGCTTCTTGTAGAAATGGCAATGCTGCCTGCCTGAAATATTGGAGTGGAGCAGGCAGGTGGGCCAAAGTGGATGGCATGGGTGCAGGAAAAAAGTGAAGATATTCATATAAAACCCAGGTAGGGACAGGCAGCTAAAATGAAGTTGTTTAAAAAAAAAAAAAAAAAGCAGGGCCACAGGCCGACCCCACATCTAGGGCTCTAATAGCCTACACCAAACAGACCTTAAAGCAGAGATGGCCCAGACCTTGGATAGTCCAGGAGACTTGGTGCTCTGACATGGCAAAAGGCCTTGGTCCCCTTGGTTGAACTCCATTAAAAGGCTGTCACCCTGCATGCCAGACCGAGAGTCACCTGGTACCCAAAAGCCATGAGTCTCTCCACCAAAAAGGAGAGTTGTACCTCCCAGCCCTGTCAATTCCAAGTCTCAGCCCAGAATTAGTACTTTTCACAGCCCCATTAGTGGCTTGCTAGCTTATCTAGTTGGCATAGAAAGGGTGTGCAGATGTGCTAGGTATACATATGCCATCCGGTGTGTGAGCACGTGTACCTGTGTTGCTGAACTTCATGTCTACAGGGAATACCTTCAGAAAGAAGGCCACCCTGACCCACTCTGCAGATTCTGGGGTTTCTAGACTGAATTAGATAGACATCACTGTATTTATTTTTGTCTTTCATACTTCCTTTCCCCTTATGATAGGAAGAGAGTTATGTTGAGACTAGATGGGCCTAAGATAGAAAGACAGCCAGGTAATTCTATGTCCTTCTCCCTCCTCCATGCAATTTGCTTTCCTCATTCTCATGCAGGGCCCCTTCCCCCTCCACCCCGGGCCAAGAAAGTCACAATGATCTCATTTGGGTCTCTAGAGAATCCATATATGTTCTGTGTAGAGAAAGAGCAAGTGTAAGCTTTTCTTTTATTTATTCAGCATTTATTGAGCACCAACTATGTGTCAGGCATTGAGCTAGATGTGGAGGTAGTGGTTGGTGGGATTTCAAAAACAAAATCCCTCAAATAATTTGTACTCTAATGAGAGACACCAAAAAGTAAAAGGATAATTGTAATTCATTCTAATAATTGCTGTGACTGAGGTTAGCCCAGAGTGCTGCATGAGCATAGATAAGAGGCACCCAATCTTGGGGGCTCAGGGAATAAGCCTTGGAAGGGATGACTTCTCAGCTGAAATCTGTAAGATGAGTAAAAAGAGGTGGCCAAGTAAAAGGTGAGGTAAGGTGAGACATGCAGGGCAAGGCACCAGGAGGAAACTGCAAGCAATGTTGGACAGAGGTCAGCTCTGGACCGGGAGAATTGTACAGGCATTTCTGTGGCAAAGGTCAAGAGTTGGGACTATATCCTAAGGGCACGTGAGAGTCACTGCAAGATTTTAAATGGGACAACAACACGACCAAATTTGTGTTTTTGAAAGACCACTGTGTCAGTAGCATAGACTGGAGAAAGATACGACTGGACATAGGAAGACTACATTTGGCCCTGGTAACAGTCTGGGTAAGAAGTGAATGGGTATAGGTGGATGAAGTAGATTCAAGAAACGCTGAGAAGACAAAACTGACCTTTGGATCTTTGGATGTGTAGGATAAGAAAGAAGGACATGCCTGGAATGACATCTAGGTGTTTGGCTTAAGAGACTGATTAGATGATGATGCCATTCACGAATGCCTAAAACAGAGTAGATGCATAAGTACATGTTGGATGAACAGAGGACAAAGGATGAGGGTGAGGTTCAGAAGGAAGAATTGAATTTACTGCATTTGAAGTGCTTGTGGAACATGCTGGTAAAAGGGTCCAGTAGACAACTGGCTGTATGGGTCTGAAGCTCAGGAGAGAAGTCTGGACTAGAGGCATCCTTCATGAAAAGACATATGTTGTATGGAGATATTCTAAGCAAAAAGAGATGTTATCATGCAAATGTGAGTATGTGACCATGGAATTGACTGTGTTGTACCTTGCCTGGTATTTTCACAGTAAGCATCTGTGCCGTAGACCTCTTTGCCACAAATATTATTCTGCAAAGTTAATTGACCATAAGGCAATTTGCCATAAAAGATTAAAAAAAAATAACTAGTTGACAGTTTGGTTTGACAGTTTGTTGGTTTTATCCACTGTTTGGCAGTTTGGTTTCATTTCTCCACTGACACAGTGCTCCCATTT
>NC_064807.1:56033968-56100296 GCF_023721935.1 Panthera uncia | reverse complement strand
TTCCTTCTCACTCTTCCCTGTTAATCCCTCCACACTCAGGTCTCCACATTGGCTGGCGCTGCCCCCATTATCTATGGGACTGTTTCCAAATTGGAGATGAATCCAAATGCTTTTGTGGACACTTGTTGAGAGAGCACCAGATCGTCTCAGGTAGGGAGAACTGACCAGCCCCTGTCCATGGGGAGGGAAAACTATACTCGGGCCATGTGTTGGGATGTATGAGAGAAAGTGTGTGTGTATTGGTATGGGAGAGGGGGACTGGCACAGGAAAGCCAGGCCCTATTAGGTGCCAGTCTAATCCTCCCATCCATCCCCATTCCCATAGACATATCTGTGCCCTGCAATGTGGGCCAGTGCCGCTGCCTCATGTTCTGCTTTATCCCATCACGCCCAGAGGAGGTGGGTGAGTTCTGGCTTAAAAGACGAGCTACCTTTGACCCTAGGGCCTGGAGGGCCCAATGTCGCTGCAAACACAGCCATGAAGACCATGCAGCTACTGGGTCCCATTCCTGCAGGGTGAAAGGTAATTTCTAGGGTGAGGGGAGTACAGGGGTGGGCATGGGTAGGATGCACATGGTTTGGGGATGAGGATGGGGGAACTGGTAGGAGAAACTTGGGTTTGTGGTTGGTGAGGAAGAGAGGAGAACGTAGTCAGCCCGTGGGAAAGCACCAATTCCCTATACTTGTCTTGGCTTCCCCCTTGCCCTAGGCTGTTGCTGCAACTGCTTTGAGTCTAATTTCCTCTGTGCGGCCTGTGACCGGCGCTGGGAGGAACATGAGACTTTCTTTGAGACTGAGGAGACCCGGCGACGAGGAGGGAGGCCTCACGGTAAGGGGGCAGGGGGCAACCTGGAACGGGACCATTCCAGGACCATAGTCAGAAAGCCAGGCAGGAAGGTGCTCCCACCCTCAGTCATCCCATCCAGGACTACCTCACCCTCTCAGCGCCTGCATCCCACACTTGCACCGGTCTCCAACCCCAGGAGCAGACTGTGTGCCTTTTGCAGAGATGCCTACCCTCTGAGAAGCCATCGTCAGGAATTCTGACTCTGAGGCTTTACAGACACAGGGGCCCTCCGGCCATCCCAGCACCCACCCCAGACCTCCTGGGCTCCCTGGCCCACACAGCCTGTGGCCTGGCCCTAAGTTTGACCCCCATACCTGACCCTTTCACCTCTGCTTTTCCCTCCTCCAGGGAGAGACGCTGTCAACACCTGGCGCAAGCCTCTCTGAGCCTGGCTCAAATCAGCAATAAAGAAAGCGGAAGCCACTGGAATCTGGCCTGCTTCTGTATGGGGTGGACAGAACCCAGCCCAGTGACAAACACCCTAGGACCTTAGAGTTGGTACCTGTTGGGAACAAGAGAGGGCACCGCACAGGAGAGAGGCTGGATCAAAGCATCTGCCTCCACCACACCCACACTCAAGCTGCTAGCTCTGGCATCAGAAGGAGAGTGGCTTCAAGGAAGCCAAGGAGGGAGGGGGGTTTAAGAAGGATAGAGGAAACACTGATGTTAGATGCAGTTGGGGACTCCAGTAGGATAAAGACTGAAAAGTGTCCATTGGATCTTACAATTAGAAGGTCTTCAGATAATGTAGTTTCAGTGATGCAGTGGAGGTAGAAACCAAGTGGTAAGTTTGAAAGAGTTTCTTTAAGAAGCTTGGATGAAAAGAGCAGGAGAGAAGTCAGACAATATCCAGAGGGAGATGTGCAGTCAAGGAAGCATTTTTTAGGAGGGAAAAAAGGAAGGGACCAGCAGAGAAAAAGATTTTGAAGATGCAGAAGAAAAACAGAGATACCTGGTGAGACAAGATGCCAAAGATGGAGGGAGGGAATGAGGTCAGGGCAGAGGTGAAGAGATTTGTTCTAGACAGGAGAAACACCGCTTCCTAAGACCAAGAGGAAGGAAGAAAGAAAAGGATGGGGACTTCCCTGAGCTGCAGGGAGGAGGATCTTGAAGTTCCCCTGCGAAGTAGGAGACAAGGTCAGTTGCTGGTGGGGGAGGAGAGGGATAAGAGTGGGGAGTAGGAGATGGGAAGACAGAGGCGAAGGTGTGGGAAGGCTAAGGTGGGGAACTGGAGAAAAACCGATCAGTGGATAGTTGAGGATTCAGGGACAGCTGAAAGCAGGAATCTAGTTAAAGAGGAAGAGAGAAACAAAATAGATTGATGGTTGGTGATGGAAGGTATCAGGGAGGATGATCAGGAAAATAAAGCAAAAAAGAAGGCTTGAGGATATGGAGAGAGCTGACCGTACAAATGGAAAGAAAGTGAAGCCAGGAAGCAACTGACAGATTAAATAAAGGAACAGTCAAAGGACTAGAACGCTCTAATAAGGTGCAGTAGCAGATGTAGTGGTAGGGATCGAAGTATAGGAGACAGTGGTCAGAACCTACAGAGAGCTGCAGCTCTCAGGTGAGAACAGCTGCCAGGGATCACAAAGTTTGGAGTAAAAACTGTAGGCCAGGGGCCAAAATCAGTGAATCATAGATTATTTTTATGAGGAGTGGGAGATTCTGGCACTAATTGGTTCTGTGATCCTAGGCATATCATCACTTTCCCTCTCTGGGCCTCAGTTTCTGGATCTATAAAAGAGGAATAATCTCTGTGCTACTTGCTCTCCCTGAGAACCTAAAGAAATAACCAGTTTCAAAGTGCTTTGTAGTCACCTACCCTGCCTGGCTGGTTTCCTTCCTCTTCCTAGATCCCAGCTCTTTTTATCTCTTGAACTTCTCCAGAGCAGCTCTAGGGGTTGCTGCTGTCTCAGAGGCACCACGAGAACTGCATACAGCCTCTAGGGCACAGAGAAAAGGCCAGTCAGTCTACATTTCCCCACATTTGGGGAAGCTATCGGTCCTTCCAAAGGAAGGAATGCAATCTGGACTGCTAGAACTCCTAGGGGAAATTACAGGGTCAAATGTCTGCCCATTGGAGGAAAAAGGCCTTTCTAACAATAATATGGCTATACAAAAGATTATTCCTATCTCCAGAAGTAGAGTTCTTCTTGACTGGTGATATGCAATTAGTGCCATAATGACCATTCACCGAAACGAATTCAATAGTCAACAGTAAAGGAATGGTTACTGTAATAAACTCATTCAAGGAAGTAATATGCAGACATTACAAAGTATATTTACATAGACTATGTAATAATATGGAAAATTGTAAGGGGCAGAATAGGAATATACATCCAATACATATGTACTTTATATAATGAACGGAAATGAAACACCAAATGTTATTCATTCCACAATCACTGATGTGCTAAAACAACAACAACAACAAAAACCACCTAAAGATACAGTGGTGGCTTTTCTCCTAAGTGTTAACTGTCAGGCTAAACCTTGGTTGGGTAAGTATATTAGCATTTTGTGACCCCTGTTCCTTAGGTCAAAAATATATATTCCAACAAAATGAAATATACTTCTCACCCAGCAATGACACACTCCCGTTGTCCCTCAAACCCGACTAACTGAAAATATCAGGTACGAGGCTGTTTCATACACCATTTCTGATTAGAAAAGAACATTGGATACCTACTCCTTTGCTTGTTAGTCGTGTGCAAAGACAGGTCACTATCACCGCCTCCCGTTAAAAAGAAGAGGAGGAGGAGGAGGGAGGGGGAGGGGACGAGGAGGGAGAGGTGAGGGGAGGGGGAGGAGGAGGAAGAAGAGGAGGAGGAGAAGAAAAAGAGGAAGAAGAAAGCAAAAAAAAAAAAAAAAAAAAAAAAAAAACAAAAAAAAAAAAAGTCCTGAAAACGAACTGCAGAATCTTCAATGTTGGAGTATGCACACAAGAACATAAACTAGGGACTGCCCTTAGATGAGTAAGTTAAAAATCTTTGAAATGCTCAAGGGTCTGAAATGCCCTCGTGGGGAAAACGCTGGCTATCTTATCCCTCCAGTTAAATACAGAGAACTGAGGGTTGATGGGGGTTGGGGGTGGAAGTGGGAATGGCCATCACTGGCATTGAGGAGGGCACTTGGGATGAGCACTGGGTATTGTATGTAAGCAATGAATCATGGGAATCCACTCCCGAAGCCAAGAGCACACTGTGTATATACAGTGTATGCTAGCGAACTTGACAATAAATTACAAGAAAAAAAAAAAAAAAAAGACAAAAGGACCGGTCTCAGTTCACCTTCAGCCTCACATGGCAGGCATTCCCGCCCCCTTCTTCCGGGACTCCTAAAACCTTGGCCTCCAGGGGTTGCGGCGATTCCCGGAGCCAGCCAGCGCCGAGTGCCCTCAGAACCCGCCCTCCTTCTGACCAATGCGGGGAGAGGGTCTACGATGTCAGAGGCTCGGCGCCGCACCAATGTTGTGCAGCAGAGCCAAACGGAGTTAAATCCCACGTCTCTTAATCCTTCCAATGGAGTGAGAAAGTCTCTTGGGGAAACACTTAGGGAGCCCAATGGCAAAGGAACTTTCACTCTGACCAGAAGTCGAAGCCAATGAACTGGAAAACTAGCCCACGAGCTGGCAGAAGCAGCCAATGGGATGAAAAGATTCCGCCTCCACCGTGGCGGCGGAGCCAGTGGAGTGAATGACACCACCCTCAGGTCCAAAGGACCTCAAGAGAAGCCCAGGAGCGCGGCCAATGGGATAGCAGGGCTCGCTCGCGGCCTCCAGCGGAGCCAATGGCCGTCGTTTGCCGGCTCCGTGGCGGCCCCCACCTCGGGCGACGGCGGGGCCTGCTTGCTGGCCGGAGGAGAGATTCGGCGGCTGAGGGCAAGATGGCGGCGGCCCTGGTGGTGGCCGCCGGGCTGCGCGTGGCGCGTGGGGCTATAGCGCTGGTGGGGCCGCGGGGGGCGCAGGTGAGGAGCGGCCGCGGGGGCGCGGAGGGCGTCCCGCGGGCTCTGCTGCCCTCCGGGGCGGCGTTCTCCCCCAGGCGCGTGCAGCCCATTGGCCTCGCGGGGACAGAGCCCGAGCGTCTGGCAGGGAATGCTGCCTCTCCTGGAGGCGCAAGCTCCCAGGCCGCTTGGCGAGGTCGGGCTGGTAGTCGGCAGCAGCCTCTCGGCGGTGGCTCGGGCGCCCAGGTTGCGACAGGGTCGGTGCGTTGGCTGCTGCCTCCTAAAACCGAACGCCTGTTCCGGGCAGCCTCCTGAGTGCCCCCTGCAGGAAGTGAGGTTTGTCTTCTCGGAGCCAGTCTCCTGCCCTCCTCAGACCCCTGGCCTTCTGAACACAAGTGTTAATCTCTCATCTTCCCCATTTATCAGAGGGGTCAGGCTCATCCCAACTCTTTCTCCCATAGTGTGACAGCACTGACTTGAGCCTTCTCTGAGCCCCCGGAAACGGGCATCCCTCCCCTCAGTCCCCTGCGGCTGTCGTTGCTGAATTCACTTAACTCTTCCTTTCACTGATTCAAGGAACTGGAGTTAAAATTCACAAAAGAGCTCAGATGTAACACCAAGACATGTTTGTGTCAAAGAGGGAAATTGTGTGAAAACCTGAATAAAACAGGTAAAATACCTTAGAGATTAGATAACAAGTAATGGAAATAAGTGGAAACTTAGTAACAGGGCTTGAGTACAGGGAAAGAGCGCCAATGGTCTTAAAAGATGATGCAGAAAACTTTATATTTGAAGCCAAGAGGAGGGATTTATCTAAGGTAATTCCGTGATAAAAGAGGAACCAAATCTTAAGTTTCCAGTTCTCATCCTGTGTCCTTTCTCCTGAACAGTGCTAAATTTACTAGACACTTTAGGAACAGGAATCAATTGCAGTACTGAATCCTGTATTGTATCTAACCAGGCTCAGCACTATCTGACCCTACTCTTTACTGCTGACACTCTGAAATTGAGGAAATTTTCCTTAGGATGGGAGCCACTAATAGGTTCTTAGAAGGGTGAAGTTAATGATTATCAGAGCCCGGCCTCTGCCAGCTCCTGACTATATGGGAGAGGTATTGTCAACCCCCTCCCTTGGGTATGTCTGACCCACCTTCAGGTCCGAGGAGCTGCAGGTGTGACCGATGGAAATGAAGTGTCGAAGGCCCAGCAGGCAGCTCCTCAGGGAGCAGCCCCAACTATCTTCTCCCGGATCCTGGATCGAAGCCTCCCAGCTGACATTTTGTATGAGGACCAGCAGGTGGGGTGCCCTTAGGACCCATCCCCTTGGGAATTTAATAGGTACCATCAGCCTGTTGAAGTAACGAAGTGGCCTCTGGCCTTTCACTGCTTCCAGTGTCTCGTATTCCGTGATGTGGCCCCTCAGGCTCCTGTGCACTTCCTGGTCATTCCTAAGAAGCCCATTCCTCGGATTAGCCAGGCTGAAGAAGAAGACCAGCAGGTGGGAAGAATAGAGCCAAGGTTTGGCTTTGGGGGGAACCCTGGACTCAGCTAGAGGTTTTGCTCCCTGTGAATGAAGCCACCCATCTCCCTCCCTTTCCCTCTAGCTTCTAGGACATCTTCTCCTTGTGGCTAAGAAGACAGCAAAGGCTGAGGGGCTGGGAGATGGATACCGACTTGGTGAGTGACTTTTGGCCATTGAGCCCCTTGCCGATGAATTCTCACACCTACCCTTCAATATGATCTTTATTCTTTGACCTTTCCCGTGATCCTGACCCCCTAACCCCAAGCTCCATTTCAGTGATCAATGATGGGAAGCTGGGCTCACAGTCCGTGTATCATCTGCACATTCATGTACTTGGGGGCCGACAGCTCCAGTGGCCTCCAGGTTGAACCTTCCAACTGACCAAGAACCTGAGACCTGGATTCTTGGAGGGTGGGGGAAAAGGAACCCTATGATGCTAATAAACTTGTTCTCCCTCAATTTTGGATCACTGTCTTAAATATATAAAGATTTATCTCACAAATAGAAAAGAAAACATTAAAGATAATGATCCTGTGGTACCTGGCTGGCTCAGTTGTTGGAGCATGCAACTCTTGATCTTGGGCTTGAGTTCGAGCCCCACATTGGGTGTGGAGATTACTTAAAAATACAATCTTAAAAAAAAAAAGATTATGGTCTTGACTATGGTCTGAGTGAGAGACATTAAGGAGGCCCATCCTGTAGTGAAAGAAGCATTTGCCTATAGATTTGTGGGTCCTCATGACAAATGGTCCACCTGGGTCAAGCTTCTAGAAAAATAGAAATAGAAATAAGCCTATATGAGTAGGGAAAGACTGAAACCCAGGGGTGAGACACTCAATCCTGGCCCTTATTCAGATGCCAAGACAAGTTCTAGGGTGGTCTGGGAGGAGGATGGCCAACATGAGGGTCTTTTACTGAAGGAGAAGTAATCACACCAAAAAAAAAAAAAAAAAGGCTGCCACTCTTTGATCCCCATGTCTCACCATTTTGCTTTTTAGTTGTCTGATGTATTTTAAACCTTAAACTTTTAAAAGACTCCCTGCCCCACCCCATTTTTTAGAATGAACTGCGGGTAAGTTAACTGTTGCCCCTACACAAGTACACTGATACTACAGCCCTGTGCTTGTCTCCAACACAAAGAACCACCTTAGAAAGCCTCAGAATCATGCTTAAGTGTAGAAGGCAGAACCCTAGACTAGCGGAACCTTAACAGCTGGGCTGAGGCGGAACGGAGTCTGAACGCAAAGCAAACTTCCTAGACTTCCCCAGGTTTAAGACTTCCGCCCCGCAGAGAATTTGTCTCCACCCCCACCCAACACTTCCGCCCGACTCTAGTCCTGCGCAGTCTCCTGGAATTATTTGCCGTCTCTATGGCAACCCGGTAGCTGGAGACCGAAGATGGAGACCGCGCAGTCTACCAAGGGATGGAGATGTCGGTGAGAGCGGCAGCTTTGGCGGCTGGTGTAAGGGGACGAGAAAGGTCAGCGGACTTAACACCGCTTTTGACAACTTTGTCGCATTCGCTTTCTTTCAGATCTTTAGATGTACAGCCTGGCACTGAAGGACTAGGGTCCACTTCAGAACCATTTTCTTCGGATGGGCATCCTATATCGGCCCTGGCAGCCGCAACTACAGCAGCTGCAGCCTCCTCCACCGACAAAGCGACTGTGTTATCTGCAAAGACCCCAGCGTGCCACTCTGAGCCGAACCTTCTCATGAACCACTCCTCTGACAGTCTTCTGGGGGATCCCTGCACTGAAGCCAGCTTTACCCACAGCATTGGCCATGGGAAACTTGGCATTGAGCCTATCTATGTTTCCCATATTGCTCAGGATCCCTGTACTACAAAAGACCTTAGCTCTAGTCCTGGCCCTGTTCTTGGCTCCAGTTCTGGTCCCTGCCATGGCTCTGGTCAAGACACTGGTCCTGATTCTGGCCCTGGTCCTGCTACTGACTCTGGGCCTAGTCCAGGCCGTGGCCATGACCGTGAGCCCAGCCCCCACAATCTTCCAAGTTTCAGAACCCCCCAAGCAGATATGGTCCCTAATTATGCCTCCTGGAATCACTACTGCCACTGGGAACCTCGGAAACAACCCTGGAAATTTTTGCAAGTCTCAGAACCTGGTGCCCGAGGGCATTGGAAGACCCCTGAGGTTGAAGGGAAGTGTAAGGTTCCCAATGAAACATTGCCACGGGGCCACAGCCTTCTCTACAACTGGGAGGAGGAGGTATTAAGGTTTTGACCTGCTCCCTTTTCCTGAAGACTGTCCCCAATTTCCTGGGGGAGGCAGTAGTTTATGATGAGGGTGGGTGCCATAAAGGACATCCTGGTCACTCAACTTGGGGCCCACAGAGAGCTACCAACCACCTGGATCAAGTCCCAAGCATGCAGGATGGCTCTGAGAGTTTCTTCTTCCGACATGGACACCAGGGACTGCTGACCCTGCAGCTACAGTCACCCATGTCCTTCAGCACCACTCAGAAAGACTCATACCAGCCCCCTCGAAACTGCTATCAGCCAACTCGAGGTGTGAAGCATGAGAGAATGGGCCAGAATGAGCAATCAGAGATAAAAGAGAGGAAGGAATTTCTAGTGGGACTATGGATTGTTTAATGGGTACAAGGGTAAAGCCCCATGATTTTCCTTCTTTTCTCACATTTGTTTCTTTGGGCCTGCTTGTTAACCAGACTCTCCCACTCTCTCCACTCCCTGCCCTCCTACAGGAAAGCGTGAAGCCATGCTGGAGATGCTCCTGCGCCACCAGATCTGGTGAGAGGCTGGGCGAAGGGTAAAGGGGAGGCGGGGAAGACAAAAATCAGGGAAGAATGGCTTTGATGCCCCCAGGACTATACAGTAAAGAGGTGCAGGCAGAGCTGGAAGCCACAAGGAAGCAGTTTGAGGTCGAGTCTGTGACACACCATGACTACCGAAAGGAGCTGGTGCAAGCCGGGCCTCCTGCCCCAACCAAGGTGAGAACTTATCCCACCGCGCTTGTATGGCTGGGCTATAATGGGCTGTGGGAGAGCAGCAGAGGTTAAGAGAGGGAGCTTCAAACCAAGAGTTTTTCAGTATCTTTCCCTTCCAGCCTCACGACTACCGTCGGGAGCAACCTGAAACCTTCTGGATACAGAGGGCACCACAGCTACCGGTGTGTGAGGGTGTTAGGAGTCGGGGAAAACAAGGAGGGGGAAGAGGCTGTTCTGTTCTGGCTTGGCGCAGAGCGGGATCTGTCCTCATTCTGGCCTTCCTCCAGGGTGTCAGTAGCATCAAGACTCTGGACACGCCATTCCGGAAGAACTGCAGCTTCTCAACACCAGTGCCTCTGTCTCTGGGGCAGCCTTTGCCCTATGAACCTGAGAATTATTCCCACCAACTGGGAGAAATATCTTCCCTTGTCTGTCAGGGAGGAGGACAGGGAGGTGGAATGGGTGGAACTACTATCTAAGGGTTGAGGAGGGAAGAGGGATATGGACTATGGAATCGATTTCTGTCTGTACTGGAGAGGTGGAAAGGAAGTGAATTCTGTCTGTACTAGGTGAAGAGGCTTCTCATAAAGGGTTCTCTCTCATCCTGAGACTGCTAATTCAGTGATTCTGTGAGTAACCATGTTCCTTGGATTTGCCCCTAACCCAGACTCTGACACCATGACATTTTTTGTTGTTTTATATTTGGCCAAAATATTCTGGTTTAGATACAGATATTTACAGAAGGTAGGGAAGAAGGGAACCAGGCCAGAGGGAGGCAGGTATATGTACAAGGCTGAGCTGCAAAGGGCAACAACTTCCTTACAAAGTAGGGTTTTTGTGCACGTTGGTTTCCATCTTACATGACAGTGTCCATTTCCGGTGTGTAGAGAGATGGTGACTGCTGCCCACCCAGGTACCAGCAGCAGGAGATTGTCTCACTTAGGAAGAAGTAGGGTTTACAGGAGCCCAGCAGGGCCTTTCCGCTCTCCTAGGAGCCAGTAAGTTCGCATCTTTCCTTTTCCCTGGAAGTGGGGGAGTGAAGATAATTCAGATTCTTCTATGTTATTCTTTTTATCTCTGTCTTTTCCCCATGATCCCCATAATTGTTTTCATCCTCCCTTTCCATGACCCCTCCCCCATGGCCTGCCATCACCTTCATCTCCACATCCCCCCGAAGCTCTAGCTGGAAGCATCCTAGCTCATCCAGGGCATCCTTGGTGGTAGAGGAGACATGGATCTTCAGGGCTGGGGTGGGATGGGGTGCCGGGATGGTGGAAAAATGAATCAAAGAAAAGACAATAGAAGAGTTGGCAGTACTGGAGAGAGCTTTACCAAACCACCACCCCTCAGGAGGCTCTCAGTCTTCCCAGGGCACATGCGCTAGAACCAAAATATGTCCAAGAATGGGGCGGTCAGGAACTGTGGTCTCTCAGACTGAGAGATTTGGAAGAACTCTGAAAAGAAGAAAAGGGCACCACAAATTGAGGCTGAGGCTGGGGTTGAGGGCTACTGTTTTACCTTGACCATTAGACTCCATTCGGGAGGCAGTGTTCACCGTGTCTCCAAAGAGACAATAGCGGGGCATCTTCAGGCCAACAACCCCAGCACAGACGGGCCCTGTGAAAAGAAACAGGTTGGGAGAGCCTGGGAAAAGCAGATACGAGGGACGGAGTGAGAGTCAGCCTTACCCGTGTGGACCCCTATGCGTAGCCTCAGCTGGTCATGGGGTCGGTGGCGGATGCGGAAGGAAGAAACTGCATCCAGTAGTGCTAGAGCCATACGAGCAATTTCCGGGGCATGACGTTGAC
Source organism: Panthera uncia (assembly GCF_023721935.1). Classification (NCBI taxonomy): domain Eukaryota; kingdom Metazoa; phylum Chordata; class Mammalia; order Carnivora; family Felidae; genus Panthera; species Panthera uncia. The sequence goes on along the minus strand of NC_064807.1, from coordinate 56,089,207 downwards.
CATTTCGGCCTGGGAGACCAGACACCACCATGTAGGCATCTCCAATCGTTTCTACCTGATTGAGATGGGGTTTAAAAGGTCACCTCTAGGGGCGCCTGGGTGGCGCAGTCGGTTAAGCGTCCGACTTCAGCCAGGTCACGATCTCGCGGTCTGTGAGTTCGAGCCCCGCGTCAGGCTCTGGGCTGATGGCTCGGAGCCTGGAGCCTGTTTCCGATTCTGTGTCTCCCTCTCTCTCTGCCCCTCCCCCGTTCATGCTCTGTCTCTCTCTGTCCCAAAAATAAGTAAATAAACGTTAAAAAAAAAAAAATAAAAAAAAATAAAAAATAAAAAAAAAAATAAAAGGTCACCTCTATGTGTATCAGTGGGAATGGGTAAGAGCAGAAAGAGACAAGCTGGACACCACTATGAGTCATCCCAGCAGCCTGGGAGGCCAGAGCATCGACTGGAAAATGAGTGCTGTGGTGCTGAGAATCAGGGGTGGGGCGCGGGCAGAGTTTCAGGGCGTCTTTAAATCCTCCCACAACCACCCCTGTACCTGGTGAACACTCAGTAACCATTTGCTGAGGGAATGGATACCCTGTCTGCAACAAGATGTGAACAAATAGGCTCTGCTGTCAGGAGGTGGGAAGCAAGGAAACAGGCCTAACCTGAAGAGCACAGAGGCTGGTGAGGTCAGGCAGGCCCAGTGAAATAGGCCTCAGACAGCCTGAACTGTCCAAGGTAAGAAAGCAGACGTTTGGCTGTGTTAACTGTACTGAAGCTATCCAAAAGAATGTCCTGTTTTTAGGAACTAGACACTGAACTGTTTAGGGATAAAGGGGCACTATGCCTGCAACTTACTCTCAAATGGTTCAAAAAGTAATTAGGTCGATAGATACATTTTTAAAAAATAAAGCAAATGGGGGTAAAGTGTGCATAATTGGTCAATCTGAGTAAAGGGTTTATTGTCACAGTAATAACAGACGTGGTAGAATAAGTCCAAATAAAGGGACAGGAACACATATGTATTGTTGGTGTAATGTTAGACATTTCCACAATAAATCTATTATTCCCATCTTCTAGGTAAAATACCTGAGGCTCAAGGAGCTTTACAGTTACTTGCCCAAGGCCACACAGTCACAAAGTCAACACCTAAATCCTGATGATTTTTACTGCCAGGCACAGTAAATAAAGCCCACGCCGTGCCAACTCAATGACTTCAAGAAAATTTTTTACAAGGTAGCTTGTTCCTCAGCCCCATAAGTCATTCTGTACCTACATCCCATATGATTCGTCCATGTCTGGAGAGAATGGAGGGAAGAGAAAAGACGATAGACAATATTTATACCCCTAGGCAAAAAGTGGCAGATAGGCTCTAGATCCTGTGATGGTTCCGATTAGGGCAGCTTGAGGATTCACAAGAAATTAGACTAGGATGTACAATTAGAGTGCCAGAGCCTCGTCTGTCTACAAAGGGCACCCAGTACTAGGGTGCTGGAGACCCAGGAGGGCAAACTGCCAATGGAGCAGGTAGGTATGTAGGGTTTGGGGAGACTGGGTTTTAAAGGGGTCTCAGTAGGAGGGTAGCCCTGGCTCTCACCTTGTAGACGTCAAAGTTGTCAATTATGGCATCAAAGCAGGTATACAGGTCATTAAGAAGTGTCACCACCTAACAGGGATGGGAAAGTAGAGCCCCTGAGACCTGTGCCTAACTTTCTAAGAATTCTTAACCCATAAGCTAGAACAAAATATGGGAACTCCAGAACAAAGGAATCTCCCCTATTATCAAGGATTCCTATGCCCCAGTGAAGTTCCCCAGATCCCTATCCCACCCCCTACTTCTCACCCATGGCTCTCACCTGCATGGGGGTGCTCTCTGCTGACAAAGCTGTGAAGCCAACAATGTCACTGAAGTAGATGGTAACACTGTCAAAGGCCTCAGCCTGTACAGTCTCTCCCCGTTTTAACTGCTCTGCCACTGAACTAGGAAGCAAGGGTGCAGTATGAGCCAAACTGAGAGAAAGAGGATTAGAGGGGGAGAGAAAAGGGGTATATGGTTGAGCAGAAGAGGAGTTATGAAAGCTAAGCCTGGTAGAAGACGAGGAAGGTGGCTGGGAAGACATTACAGACTAGCTCAAGTAAAGCATTTAAGTGGTGGGGGTTAGAAGGGGACCCCAGGGATGGGCACTAAGTGTCTCAAGTTGGGATTGTTCTACATACACTTGCCGGTGCAAAGGCATGGTAGAGCAGTGTCCTAAGAAGAAGGGATAGCAGAGAGAAGGCAGCAAAGCTCATTTGAAGAGAAAATGAAAACACACTGTGTAAAGCCAGAAAGGCTCACTGTGTCAAGATATAACAAAGCAGCATTCTAAGAGTTGGGAAGTGAGTTCTCAGGAGCTTGATCAGGCAGAACTCAACAGAGTAGAATATCAAAGGAAGGTTGGGGAAGGGTGACAAATTCTCACTGGGGTAGAATTTGGTAGAGCAGAGCCTCAGCCTTGCGTTTCTCCTCCAGATAGGCCTGTGTGCGCTCCTCCACCAGCTTCTCCAGGTTATTGGCATACTGCTCCATGCGCAACAGCAGGTTGTCCAGTATGCTCGTGCCGCCCTCCCTGGGGGGAGGCCAGAATATGGTACCTGCTCCCAGATTCTCAAGACTCCCAGGACTTCCTACCCAACCCACCTTCTTGGCCCCACCAGCCCCACACGCCTCATCCACCAAGACTGATGAGGCTTCTATCCCTGGGGAGCCCTTGCCCCCTAAGTGCCCTCTCACTTGTTAAAGCGGCGAATGAACCCCTTAATTTGTCCAAAGTCTGGCCGCTCAGCTGGTTCTTGGGCCCAACATCGCTCCATCAGCAAAACCAACTCTTCATTCAGTTGGGTCCGGTCAATGCTCGGCCGGAAATATGGCCGTTGACCATTTCGGACCTTCTGGACAATCTCTGAGGGTGATAAAGGGTTTGGATGAAGAACAGGGTCCCCCAGGTAGAGCAGTCTGTGGGTAGTAGATTGACTCTCACCTTTGGGGCTGAGGTCCAGGCCCTCCAAGTAGAAAGGACCACTGCGAAGTGCTATCTCCTGTAAGATGATCCCAAAGCTATAGACATCAGCCTTCTGCATGCCTGTGGTTGGCAACGGGTTCCCACCAAGCAGTTCTGGGGCAGTCCACAGCTTCTCTAAAAAGAAGGAACAGGCTGGCCAGGTCCTCAAAAAGAGCCCATAATACTCCCCATGTTCCTGTCATTCCATCTCCCTCTCCCACCCTCCCTAGGTGGAAATGATCAAGGCCAGAGGAGCTATATAAAAGTGAGTTGTGGGGGAAGGCCTCACTGGCATAGAGGGCGTGGCTGTCATCAGGTTCAGCAGTTGATCGGAAGCTGGCCAGGCCATAGTCTGTGATTTTGAGCACAAAACGACTATCCACCACACAGTTGGAGGACTTGAGACTCCCATGGGATGCAATAATGCTGTTATGGAGAAAGGCCATGCCCTGCAGGATACAGATCAAGTCATGGGTTTGGATCATATATGGCTTAGGATACCCCCTCTCTATGAGATGGGCATTAGCTAGCTGTCTGAAGATCTTGGGACCATAAAAACCATAAGCTACTTTTGGAAGGCATCCTTTGCAGTTTCTACCCAAAGAAGCAGGCTGAATAGGACAGTTATCCCTTCCTGGTACCATAAACGGTATATTGGCACCTAGGCACCAGGGACAAGAAATGTTTAAGGGGAAGGACAAGGGGAGCTATCAGTTATTTACCCTAGAAAGAGCAGTCAGTCTTCTGAGTAGTGAACAGAACTAGGAGGGTGAACTCTAAGACTGATGTGACTAACACCCATGATGGCCTCAAATGTACGGCCACCACTAGGAAAACCTAGGAAGGCTAGAGACCCAGCTATCCAGAGTACCTAGATGTACCAAGACTAACCAGTTGTCAACTTTAACATATAACCATGTGTAGGCAGGCAAGTCAGGATGGAGGAAGAAAGTAAGGGCCAGAGAGAAAGTGGAGAAAATAGTAAATTAGTAAAACCCTGGAAAATGGACAAAAGTAGGAGACAGCTGCCAAGCCAACACAGAAACCAGACACTTCTGGCCCCATGGGGCCAGACAGGAGAAAACCTTTGCGTATGAGGGACCATTAGGCAGGTCCTAAGAAGGCAGAGTGATGCTTCCCAAAATGAAACCCTAGGAGCCCACCCACGTCAGTTCAGGTGGAACAGAAAAAGGATGCAGTGTTCTATATGCTAACCAAAACAACTGTGTCTAAATATTTAGCTCTGCACATAAACAATTCATAATTCCAGTCTCTATGAACTCCTCCTTTTTATTCCTTTCGATATCAACAAAACCTTTGGGAGTCACCAAATTTGTGGATACAGAAAGGATTAATCAGGCTTCTGGCTTTGTTCTAAATCACTTTTCCATCAAATTATTGTTCTCTCAAAAGTCATATTTTTCTTATATTTAATGTCACAGCCAACACATCAACTTTACCTAATATTTAATCTCATTTAATGGCAAACTTTCACACACACACACACAAATTCTAAATAACCTCATGAGAATTAAACAGAAAAGCCAAAGCCAGCTTCAGGTGCAGTACAAGTGACCCACTGGGCTGACTCACTGGCTGCAGCACTTGCTCTAAACACCTGTCCAACTCATGCAAGATTCAAATTCATACCTCTCTATACCCACGGGCCTCTGGGTCACTTGAAAATAGCTAAAACCTAATATATGGGAAGATACTACAGGTTTAGTATAATTTTCCTTGGTTTCTCTTAGTTTTACTAGTAAACATTCTTTATAAGATTTCAGTTTTTCTGAACAAAAGAGCAGATATGCCAAATATTGGTCAGAGAATACATGATTCTATGTTTGATGACCTCATTCATTTTTTTCCTGCCAAGAAATCTTAATATAAGCTCGTGGAGGTTTAAAAACAAACAAACAAAAAAAGATGATGGCAAGAGATTAGAGATATTTAGGGCAGGAACACGAAACTTCTTTACAAGTACAGGACTCATTGTGGCCAATACATCTCCCCCAATTAAAAACTCCAGACCTTTTATTTACCCATTATTGCCCAACCAGAGATATAAGGGGAACTGGAGAAAATGGGACTTTTAGAGGACTAGGAAGGAGAAGCTGAAAGCAAAGATCAAGAAACAAAGGCATTTGAAAGCAGATGAACTCTTAAGGAAGAGTGGGGAAGACTCACCTTAACAAGGTCATTAATGAGCGAATAACGAAACATCCAGTCCAAGTTGATGCTGTCATTTTCCAGAATATCCTGGTAGTGACATGGAACAGATTATGTGACTATCCTAGTAGCACTAGCTATCACAGGCCTTTCTCCCCTGCCCCTAGAATCTCCACCTTTCCCTTACCTGTAAACTCCCACGAGGACAATACTCGGTGACAATGCAAATGTTGGGAGGGTCAATGCAGGCACCAATGAAGCGAGTGAGATGGTTGAACTGAACATCTCTCATCTAACAACAATAACAACAAAAGGTGAGGGGGCGGGGGAGAGAATTCAAAGAGATACAGAAATCTACCACTGCATGAGAGAGCCTTTCTCTTAATTGTACCTGCAACTTAAAATCACTTATAAATAAACCCCTTGACCTCCTAGCCAATTTTACTATTCCCCTCTCTTCTTCCCCCTTTCCTCTTCTCCATCCCTTTTTACCCTGAACCCTGAACCCACACACCATTACATACATGTTTGAGTTCAAACAGAACCTGCCGGGTCAGCTCAATGCGCTTCTTATTCACGTGTTTGATGGCAACAACATTTCCCTGATGGCAGGAGTGAAAGAGGAAAAGGGAAATTAGTTCCTGGGTGCTGGGAAATACTGGAGAACTGTGGACATCCAGGAGCTCAGCTGGACACAGGAAGGAAGGTTATGAGGGGCAGAGATTTGTGGGAAGAGGTGATAGATGGGGATGAGACAGGATGAAATGGTGGGGACCAGAACAAGCGGATGACTGTTCACCTTGAAGTGACCGGTGTTGGCAAAGATCTGGTATTTCCCATGGGCTGTCATGAGCGAGCCGTAACTGGATCCCCGCTGGGGCCAAGGGCAACATGGAGGCGGAAGGATGAAAGGAACATTAGATGATGGTGGCAGTGCAGGGGCTATCATTACAGGCCAATGTGCTGGGAAAGGTCCAGGGTACGAAAGGACAGGAACTCAGAGGGAAGCAGAGGGACAGCTGAGACAAGGGCTCACCAGCGACAGTGTGAGGCGACTGCCTGCACCTTTATGATATCGTTCTGAATTGCCAAATTGCAGTTCTTCCCAGCGAATGCGCCACAACATGCTAGCCAGCTCCTTCTCCAGCATCAGCTTTCTGTAAGGACTGCACATCTCAGTTGACTGGCAAGCCCAATCCTACCACCCCGTAAGCCAACAGTGGGGTTTCAGCGGCTTCCCCGAAGCTCCCGATGCTACAACTTTTATACCTGAGGCGGGACTCGCTGCAGGACTGAGACAGAAGGATGCATTCTCTACATAGGGGATACATGCCCTATGCTCACTTGAAAACACAGAGGCTGAAGGTAAAAGTTCTTTCTTAAAATGGTAGCATTCACGGAAAATTCACCTTTGCCCCTATAAAACCCCACTCAAAATCCCTAGTTAGGACACCCAGTCTAGAACCAAAAGTGGGAAAACAACACCTAGGCTAAAAGACAGCTTAACAAGAAAGGCTAGAGAGGAAGACGTTAGGCCTAAGAGGTAGCCATCAAACGAAAGATACCCACTAACCCCCAGAAAGCCTGGGCAGCGGGAGGGAGGGAGCAGGTCGGTGGGAAGGCCAGAACTCACCGGAAAATGAGGAAGCTGGAGACACCAAACATGATGAAGGTGATTCCTGTGCCCAGTGCCACAATCGCCAGAGTTGAAAGCGGAGCTGAAGGAGAGAGGGGACCCTGAGAAAGACTATGTGGAGCTGTGGACGGGGCGGGGGTGGTGCTCAGGGTGTGAGAAGCAGACAGATTTCTGGAGGGAAAGAAGTGAGGAAGGGGTATACAGTATACAAGTCAAGGAAAACAGAGCTAAGGGTGGGGAGTTAGGGAGGGGAGGTGAAAGAATGGGAGGGAGGGGAGGAAGAATTACTCCCAACCCCTGCACACACCCACTTTTATCACAGGATGGGTCGTCCAAGTCAAAGGCACAGGGGGGATTGTCCAAGGGGGGGGGCCCCCTTCACCCAGGGGATAGGCCGTCCTGTCCACCAAATCTGCTTCTCGGCTCCTGAGTAGTGAGCTGCAGGCTGTGAGGAAGGAGAAAACTGGGCCCACAGGCCTGCTCCCACCAGCCTCTCTCCCAGACCCCAGCTATTTGGCTGCTTTTCTCCCCCAACTTCCCACCTACCCAGCATGCAGCTCCAGCAGAGAAAGTAAGTCCCTGCCTCTACTACCTTTGGTTCTGCCCCACTGAACCTCTGAAAGCTGGATATTCAGGGCCCACATTCTCCTCCCTCCTTCTTCCCCCATCACCTGGAAGTCCCCAGAATCCAGATCTCCCATGGCCCACAGGACAAAATCAGTCTCTCGGTCATTGTTCTTGTCCATAACAACCAGTCCAGTTACACCTAAGATAGAAAAGAGTAGCCCTTACTTTGAGATCTACTCTATGCCCCTCTCCTATGCCCTGATTCCTCTAATTCCTTAGAGTCCCTCCCTGCCCCTGTTCTTAATACACGCCCACCTCTACCACGTTCTCTGACCTCCCCACTAACTTCCTCCTGCCCCTCGTATCTTGTATTTTCTTCTGCCTACTCCACTCCCAGGCCTGAGAGCAGCCCTCTGGTCTCCTCCTGGCCTCCTTCATTACCGTGGTATCTTCGGCCCTGCATCTTCTCCACTATTCGAAGTCCATCTTCCCGGGTGCCTCCTTCCTGTATTGTCTCGTTCAGGACTTCAGCATATAGCAGGATCCCATCATAGAAGCAGCCAGCAATGAGGTTCATCTAGGGGTGGTAACTTCAGCAGTGCTCTCCAAATGAACTGCCAGGCCCCTCCCCAGCCCCCTTTCCCATCTCTGGGGTCTCCCTCTACCTCTTCTCTCTTCTGGTTTGCTTCCTTCCTTCCTCTCATTCCTAAAGTGCCAGCCCTACCTCACTTGACAAAAGGGCAGAAAGAAAAATCCTGTATAAAAGCAGACAGTTCCCATGTATGGCTGGCTCCACGGCCAAGGCTTAATGCTGAGTTAGGGAGAAGAGCCTTTCCTCAAAGCCTGGCCTGACTCTCAGGAAAGAGAGATCTACTTACCAGGGAGGGGGCTAGCTCCACACCAAAATCTTCCCGGGCTCTTATCAGCAGACGATTCTGGAATTCCTGATACTCAGGATTTGGGGGTTCTCGGTATGTGATCACCAATACTGTCTGTACCAACAGCACATGGGGGAGAATGAAAAGGATTCAAGATAGGCATTGGGGAAGAGAGGAAGCAGGATAGGGAAACTTGGTGAAATACACATGATATGAAATATACACGGGTGAGTCTGAAGGCTGAGAGGATACTAAACTCTGTGTTGTGTGTGCCCCTGTGTGTGTGATATATGTATGGAATGTGTTCAATACATCTGGGAAGAGGTGAGTGGCACTCCTCCATGAAAGGTGCATGGTTCTGGGAAGGTGGAGACTAGGAAATAGATGAAATCAACTCCATCCCCAAGCCTCTCCACCAGCCAAGCCTCCCTGCCAGGCTGCCACAGCACTCACAGCTGCTCGCTCTGTCCCTTCCTATTCACTATCAAGGACAACACTGATAAAACAGCTCCTCTCTGAGGTCTTAATCACTGTTAATGTTATCAGTTAAATGTTTATATTTTCAAAAAAGAAGTGTTTATATTTTCATTTGGGCCACTTGGAACGGTGCCTCCATCTAGTAAATAAAAGAGATTTCAGGTTCTATGACAACTGGGGGAAATACTTGGAGACAATGATTCCATCTGTGAAAAGTTGTGGACCCATTCATTTAACGTGTGGAACACCTACCATCACCAACACTGTCCTGCATAGTGGCATGGTCCTATATGTCACTAAGTAATAGACATGTGTCACAGAGAAAACATGTAGTCATATGCCCACACACATTTCACAGATGAGCAAACGACATATGTGATCTCAGCCACACCCACATCTCACTGGCCTTAAGTCAGCACATCTCTGTCTCTCACTGGGGTGCCCATGTGACTCCCACCGACCTTACACATTCTCCCTTCCTTAGCTGATGGACACACTGGCCTCTGCCTACACCTCAGGCCTACCCAATCACTGAGACTAGCCTTTGTCTCAGATGGGAAATTGGCATCGCAACCTCAGGGAAAGACTTCAGATCAATGTATTTTATGAAATGTGACTTTGTGAACATAACATCTACGGACTTCTACCAGTTCTGTTAATTCCTGTCATTGAAAGTACATGTGGACATAGAGATACTAGATAAATCACATATGATTTATTATATATAAATTCATTCTAGGTAGGAAATAATAAATTCAGTTTCTAATATGTATTCATTACATTAGACTAGACTTTGCTTCATAATGTAATTATTCTTACTGGGGCATTTGGATCCTTGATCACATACTTGTAATACTCTCCCACCCTCGGGCAAAATTTAAAAGAAGGGGGCTGAGGTGGAGTTGGGAGGGTTTGTTCAGTAACACCTGTTTCAAGAATAAAAGAAAAATAGAAGGGTAGGATATTGTTGACAAACGATGTAAAAAAAAATCAGGAAAAGAGCCCCAAAAGATCATGCTTAACACAAATTATATTTCAATACAAAGGCTGATAACAGGTTTTTAACACTTTTTAAACACATCATAATTCTCTAGGTTTATGTTTGCTAGACTAGCAGTTCTCAAACTTTTTGATCTCATGACCTCTTTATACCACTAAAAATTACTGAGGACCACAAAGAGCTTTTGATTGTTTGGATTACATCTGTCAATATTTATGTTTTAGAAATTAAAACTGACAAACTTTTAAAACACAAGAATATTCAACTACCCCTTCTACAGCTGCCAGAGTGATAACAGCAGCACGTGTCATGTAGCCTCTGGAAAACTCCCTGTGCAATCGTGGAGGAATAAGAGTGAGGACGCAAATAAACATCTTAGTATTATTTCTTAAATAGTTTTGACCTCATGGTCCTTCTAAGAGGATTTCAGTGACCCCCAGGGTTCCAAGACCACATTTTGAAAACTGCTATGCTAGACTGTTTTGCTGTGGTTACTAGCTACTAAAAGAAAGAGCAAGAAAGAAGAAGAATGTCCAAAGAATTTCTATGCTTGCTCAGGGGCTAGAGAGAAGCAGGTGAAGGGAGGTAGATAATGGTGTCCCTTTTTTCAGCGGACTCCAGGTGAGAAAAAAAAAAAACAAGCAAAGGCTGCCAAAAACAGGTTTAGCTGTGAGTGAAGCCAGATGTACACCTAGGCACTGGCGGTGTGCCTTGAGGCCTACGTTTGAGGCCCCCTCGGCCACATCAGGAGGCGCTGTCAGCAGTGGCTTAAACAGACAAAAAATTGTCTCCAGAAGAGATTCTGCCTTACGCGGCCCTCGGTCTAGCCCTGACTTCCATTCTAGCTGCTGGTGTCTCCTCTAATGCAATCTCATGCTGGTCACCTAGGTTGCGACTTCTGCCTAGGTTTGACCCTGTAGTCCTCAAAGGCACAGCCTGGGACCATAGAGCCTGGTCATTTGCTTATTTAGCTCCATTGTGTCTACGTATTCTCTGTCCTGGCTGATCATCTTGGTTTATAGTACCTGGCAGCTCTACTCCTCTGCAGACAAATTCTTAGTCGTGTCCCCGCTTCTCCCCAACACACCCGGTAATTCACTTCAACAAGTATGTGCTAGGCATATGGAATACAAAGATGAGCATGATCCTTGCCCGCCAGTAGCTATAGCTCAATGGGTGAGAAAAATCGTATCAATATACTCAATTTCTGAGCCTCTCCCCCAGTAGACCAGTTATCTCTGGTTAAGGGCTCTCTGCTCTTTCATCCTTGACTGGAGCTGACTGCCCACTTCCCTCACCCCTTGCCCTGCTTCAGCACTGGAACAACATGAGTAGTTTTTCTAGAAAACACTTCATTACTCCCTTACCCTCATCCCACCCCAAAGCCTTGATTTCCCCCTCAGCATATTCTTGACTGCCTATTTCCCCTTCTTTTGTGTCATAGCAAAATCCCTCTTTGTTTTTCTGAATAATGCCTGCAGTAAGTGGGAGAACTGAGAATTAATTTATCTAATTGTTAGCTGACTAGATCTCATTTCCCCCCAAGCTAAGTGCTGGGGCCCGTTGACTGGTAGGAATTCTCAGACAAGAAAGAGAGATATTCCTTCCACAAAAAAGAATACAGCCCATAAAGCTATGGAGTCCTCCCATCCAGGAGAGCCACCGAGATCTACCTTGACCACACTAGCTAGAGTACAATTCCCTTGCCATTCCCTTCTCATGAGAAGCGCTTTTTTTTCCCCCTGGTTTTATTTTTTATGGGGTTTTTAGTAACACTCACCGCAAGTTGTCCTATGTTTATATTTATTTGCTCATTTAATGTCTGTCTCTCCTACTAAATGTAAGCTCCAGGCAGGGGCTACATCTGTTATGTTCTCCACTGCATACCAGTACCTAGCACAGTGATTGGGACATAATAGGTGCTCAACAGACACTAATAGAATGAGCCAATATTCAAATGACTCAAACATTGACTGATAATGTGGTTAAGCTCTATAGGAGATGGAGTTAAGCACAAGAATAGGAAATTCAGTTCAACCTGGGGATTCAAGGATTGTTTCCTCAAAGGAAAAATAACTGATCTGAGCCTTAAAAAATACACACACATTATCCAGACAAAGGTGAGAAGGTTGTTTTAGGCAAAAGTGACAGCATAAACAAAACCTGTCCTGCCACTGCCCAGGTTCAAGTGTGACAGTCACAGACTCATACCAGACATGTCATTCACAGATACCACTAAATATACAATTACAGTCACACAAAATTTTACTCATTAGAGAAGATGACCACCCAAGTCCAGCCCTTGTAAAGATCTACTGAATTTTAGACTCAGAGAATCCCAGGGTTGAAAAGACTTTAAAGTTACCCTATATGCCACTTAAAATCCTTTTTTCAGAAAAAGGAGAGATAGTGAAAAAATTGGTGGAAGAGTCAGGGAACAATTCATGGGTGTGATTTGCAGGGGCAGAGATTTGGCATGAGGGAAGAAAGAACATTCCAGAAAAATAGAGCAAAGAGCACAACAGCAAGGGGGCAGGGAGGCCCAGGGGTTGGGGAACTGAGAGAGGTCTGGTTGGCTGGAGTACTGGGCATGAGGGGCACTAGGAGGCAAGACTGAAAACCTGGGCTGAACACAGACTGTAGAAGGTCTGAAATGTCATGATAAGGAGTCAGGACTTTATTCTGTAGGAATTTAGTCATTGAAAGTTTTGAGCAGAGGAGTGAAATGAACAGTCATGTCAATTTCCCCTGCAAGTTGTTTCCTAAATTCATTTCTTTCCATTCCTACTACTGCCACTGTCCTTGAAGCCTATATCACCTCACTCCATTTGACCCGAATACAGGTGATCTCACTGCCTCTAACCTCCTCCTCTTCTTATCCAACCTGAATTCTGTCTTTATATTTCTCTTCACAAAAAAATATCAAGGACCCCACATCCAAGTCCAAGCGCCTTAATTTTAGCTTCAGAGCTCTCCTTAATCTGATTATATCTTTGCAACATTATTTCCTACATCTGCTTCAAGCCAACCCTTCTTTCTTGTCAGGTCAGTATCTTCTTGGTTTCCCAAACATGTCCATTTCTATCTTTTATCTCTTTGCTCAGACTGCCTAGATCCTCTCTCCTGCTGAGACTAGGGCTGTGGCATCTATCTTTCAAGTCACAAAAGATTCTCATCTTTATAAAAAAGCTTTCCTAAACCCAGCTCACATTGACTCTCCCTCATCTGAACCCCAAGTTCTTAGTGTCTGTTCCAGGACACATAATCATATTCTTTCTCGTATTTGTATCTAAGTGTACTTCAATCATACCTCGCCTATTCAGAAAGGATGGAAGTCTTCCCAGGGCCCAGGACCAGGTCTTTTCCTGAACTTTTCTCCCTCACAGTAAAGTCTACTAGTGGGACTTAAGAGAATGTTCCAGGATCTTGGGAGGTAGCCTTAGTAATGAGAAAAGAGTCACAAAAGTGGGGAAGTAAGGAAGAATGATAGGAGACTCAAAAAGCCTCTGTTAATTTCACTCTTGTAGCTCATAATTCCTGTCCTGTTTCTGGGGTTTCTGTGGGTCTTATGACAGAGAATCTCCAAAGAAGTTTCCTTTCCCCCTCCTCCACGTTTGGCGCAAATGATACCTGAAAGGCCTCTCTGAGGGCCTGGGCCTGTTCCCGGGTGCGATTGTCCTGCCAGGGCCGGCCTGTGGAGCGTGTGGGGCCTGCACGAAGACTCTCCCCAAAGACGTCCAGGTAAAAGAAGACATAATCCCCATTGGTCAGGTTCTCCCTCTGGGCCTGGAGCAGGATCTCATGCAGCATCTCCAGAGGGCCACAGATATACACAACTGGGAACAAGTATAAAACAGAGGAGCATTCTGAGAAAGTCCCCAGTCCCCAGGCAGCCCCCTCTCTGAACCATCTGCATTTCCATCTTCAGCAAGGAAGAAAGTGCCCTAACCTATCAACCACCCAACATATGCTCCCCATCCCTCCCCCTTGGAGTCTATGTCATAAGTGCCTTGGGGCTTTATGGACCATCTGGCAGAGGTCAGAGTCTGACTCCAGACCCCGGAGGAAGGGAGCTATCAGCCTTTAAGCCCCTCCTCTTCCCAGAGCTCTGACTGCTGCGCCCCACCCAGCCCTCCTCACTGCCCCATTCAGCCCTGCCTCTCCCTAGGCTCAAAGGCACTGACTGCTCAGAATTACTGTCAGTGGCAGTTTTACTCTGTCTTTCCCCAACAAATGCGCTGAATCCAAAAGCCCATTTATGGAGTCCTTACTATTTTTCTGCCCTGTCTTGGTGCCCCGTCTGAGAAGTCTCTGCTCACAGATGACACTCATTCTGGAGTGGCCATCAACCACATCCAGTACTCTAGGGCACTCGTATTGCTCCCGAAAGTCAGTTTCCCCCCAATCCCACCTTCTTCTCTGACACAGGCTCCACCTCTCATGCTACCTTATTCCTTGTTTACATCTGCCTATGCTGTCCACAAGCTCCCCTAATACAATGGCTTAGCCTTCTCACAGGTGGTCTCTCCACATGTGCTTCTTGACCCCAACCACCACATACATCTCAGTGCCCACCTCCATCCACAGTTTCCCAGTGCTGAGCTGCAGGGATACAGCGACCCTCCTCCCCTGACCCTAAGATAGCCTGGGCCACACTCACTGCGCCCGTTGGCCCGGATGAAGTGGGTGGCCTGCTCAGGGCCCCCTGGCTCACGGGCATACACCTGGTGCTGCACACTGAGGTTGCTGCCCTGCAGGGCCTCAAAGACGCCCTCGATGGTGAAGTAGTGAGGCCGGTCATCTGTGCGAGCATCCAGATACAGCAAGGCAGCACGGGCAGTCCAATTGAAGTGCCCGTGTAATGTCACTACAAACTCACCCAGCTTGGGAGCAGAGGGGCCAGTGCGCACCAGAGTACGATAATGCTCATTCTTAGCTGCAAAACCAGAGGCCACAGCACCCGCAGTCAGCAGGGGAAGGCGCCAATGTGAGGCAAAGCGGGCCACAGAGGCAGCGGGGTACACGCAACCGGGACCCAACAGAAGATCGGGGTCGTGGTACAGCTTGAGGTCCACAGCGCGCAGCGGTGCCAGGTACTCAGAGCAGGCGCCATCTAGTTCCGAGCTGACAAACCTCAGGTCCACAGGCAGTGCCCGGCCCAGCGCCTCCACAGCTAGTGCCACAGCAGGACCCACCCGTGGCCAGGCCCAGGCATAGCTCAGGTTGTGTTCTGGCAGCACCACCGCCAGAGTCAGGTTCCGCGCCCCCGGAGGACGCACCCCACCTGCCAGGGCTGCCACCAACAGCAGGAGTGATGGCAGTGCCATAGGGAGAAAGCAGCGGCCCCACCACCCCCAGAACCTGGTGCCACTCTGGCCTACGGAGGAGGCACAAGCACCACCCAGCCTGGAACCTGGGGAAGATGGCCAGGGAGAGAAGTGAGGAGAAGCTAGGCAGGCTGCGACACAGAAAGTGGTGGGGACGGGTGAAGAGAGATGGGAAGAAGCCCCGGGGGTTGGGTAAGGAGTGGGTCCACCGGTCTGGGGCCAGGACTGAGGGCTGAGTAGGGTGGCAGGAGAAGGTAGGGACCAAGGGGGCCTGTGACTGGGATGGGGACAGTGAGAGGAGAAGGAGCCTGATGAATCTTGAGCTTTAGCTGGGAAGGAAAAGGGGATCCGAGACTGGGATGGGGTGGGGGCGGGGGGGAGGCTGGTACAAAGGAAAGGCCTGAGGGGACCTCACAGCTGAAGGGGCTAGGAGGGCTGAGAGCTGCGAAAAGGAGGACCAAGGGGGTAAGGTGGGAGGGGGCCCGCGCCGCGGAAGGACCGGGACCATGGGCGGGCGGGGAGCGAAGCGAGGCCTGGGCTGGAGCAGAGGGAAAGGCAGGGGTAAATCTCCCAGTGAAGGCTTCTCCTGAAGCTCCTGCTTGGACTAACGGGCCCAGGGCGCTGGTCCCATCCGGAGCTGCGGCGGCCCCGCCCGTGTCCCAGCTCCTCTCTGCTCCGCTCCTCCTGGGCCCGGGCGGCCGGCGCTGCCGGGCGCTTCCTCCCGCCCCCCGCCTGGGCCCCCGGGCGCGCCGCTTGTCCAGGTCAGGTCGCCGCGGCCCGGCCCGTCTCCGCTCGCTGCGCCGGCGGCGGCGGCCGAGTGTGACTCCCTGGGCAGGCCGCCCGCCCCCGCCCCCGCCCCCGCCCCCGCCCCGCGCCTTCCCCGCCCCCTCCCCCGCGGCCCCTCCTCCTCCCCCTCAGGCCCCACCCTCTGGCGCCTGCTGTCTCCCCCCACCCCCTACCCTGGCGCCCAGGGACATCCCAGATCTCAAACCCACCCAGTGACAACTCGGGGGCTCCGCGCCAGGGGCTCTCAGGCCGGTGAGGTTCCTGGTCGTCCTCTCACTTTACGGGCCCAGCCCTGTCTCCCCCAAGCCCCTGACCCACCCCGCCACTGTCTCTCCATCTTGCACATTGCCAGGAGCCCAGAACTTCTCCTCTCCCCACTTGGTATCCCGCTGTTCTTAGGGTCCCCTCTCTTAACTCCCCTGAGTCCCTCCAACACTCCAGTCTCCGGGAAGCAGTCAGGAATCCCCAAATATTTGGTATCCTCACTAGTCCTCCACCTAGTAAACCATAGCACCCTTCCCATTGCCAGGAACCTCTCACTCCTTCACCAGGAAGAGGTGCCTGCCACCTGGAAGACTGGCCCCTCCAGGACCAAGGGGCTCCAATGCCTGGTTTTTCCTGAGTCCTTACAAAGTCCATGGGTCTCCTTCTTCCTTAGAACTCAGCCCCCCACCCTCCCTCTTCCTTCCCCATGCTCCCTTCTGTGCCCTCCCATGTCTTCAGAGGCCCACCATAGCCCACTGGGCCTCTACCACACCATCTGCTCCAGGGACCCAGCCCAGGAACAGCCTCTTCTCTTCTGTCTCCCTGCACAGCCCAGGATTGCACCTGATAACAGCTCATGGACTGACTGAGCAGAACATTCCCCCAGCAATGCAAGCCCATTGTATCCCCCTTGGGTTCCACCCTGCTCCTAAGCCTCCAGCCTAGAAGGCTATCCCCAGATACTCTGTATCTGGTGTGCCAATCTGATCCTGAGAATAGTTTAAGAGGGATGATACCATGGTTGCTGGGAGGGGACTGCTATGGGACCCTGGGGAGTTTCTCTCAAACTATCATAAAGGAGATACATATAAACCCATTCTCCTTCAGAGAGCCACAGTTTCTCTCCCCCTTCAAGCCTCTTCTCCAGAAATCACCGTGCCTAGAAGCTGAGCGCTCCTAGAGTAGAGGGAGGGGTGTAGGTGTGCAGGGAGAGAGGAGGGGCCTACTTTCTCTGCGATGAAGGCGACACCTAGTGGTTTCGGGGGGAAATGAAGGACAATGCCATTTTATTCTTAGGTATGATATTTCTTTATTGAACACTGGCTGACTTGCACAGCTGTAAGGGTGAATACAAGAAAAGGTGAATAATACAGCCCTTACCTTTGAGGAGCATGTAGCTGGAATCCATGTCAAAGGCAAGACCCCGACAACATCTTTTGCCCCAAGTCCAGTAGAAATAGCAGCCTTAGGACTTCTTCAACACAGAGGGATGGTAATTTCAATTCCAGCTCCCAACGGCTAGTAAAAAGGGATTTTGTCCTATCTGAGCAAGAAAGCAAAGGATAAAAAAGTCAAAAGGGGATAACCTGAAAAGACATGGTTCTAACTTCAGACCATGTCAACCAAATAATATGTTGTAAGCAACTACACACAGCTTAATAAGGGAAACAAATCCAAAATGACACAATATCTGCCAGAATCTGTGAATTTCAGGGACATGAGGAATCTTACAAATATATTGTTCAATTCCCTCATTTAAAGATAACTGGAAACTGGGGTCCAAGGCCAGCTCAGTCAGTAGAGCATAGGACTCTTGATCTAGGTGTTCTGAGTTCAAGCCCCATGTTGGCTATACAGCCTACTAAAAAAAAATAATAATAATAACAACAACAGAAAACTAAGTCCCAGAGAGGGAGACCACTCCCCCCCCAACCCTAAATGGCTTTTTAATAGTAGAGACTGGAATCCAAGTAAGGCACTGTACAGATATTCTCAAAGATGGGGCTCTGTACAAATACCCTGCTAACTCATGAACTTACCACATGAAGCTGTGCTTATAGGGTAATGGCCACCAAAGACCCAGACAGTTCTCTCTGGAACACCTACAGACCCCAGTAATGACCAACACCACTGTTGCCCAGACTCCCAGACAAGTTCAAGTACATGATATGTCATTATTCTGAATATTAATGACAACTGTAAGTTATGTTAGGGGTTAAACTTTCAATCATCTTGCCCTTTCCTTCCTCCTTCCAACTGGCCACTAATACTAGAAAGCGGGAAAGGGCAGGAAAATAAAAGTTAATTACTTAATGTAGTTTCGTATTAACATCCAGTAAAAGGTTTTTGTTTGTTTTTTCTTTTTGAGGGTAGGCTGAAAGTACTATGTAAATGAGAACTTTGGTTATCTATATATTCCCATTATCCAAGCAATCACTGCTCTCATTGATGTGGACAATAAGATTTGGGCTGTATTTGGTGACCCCACTGTAATTCATACAAAACCTGAGAAATCTAAAGACCCTCCTGGCCTGAGCAGCATGCAGTAGGGTCCATCTTTCTCTCTGTAGGGTTGGTATGGCCTCCTACTACTTCACAGACACCACTTATCATTTCTTCTAGGATAGGGCCAGCCCAAACACCTCATTTCTGACCCAGAACTAAACTGTTGAGCATCAAATCAGCTAGCTGCTATAAGCTGCTGTGGTTCCCAAGCTGCCCTGTTCCTTAGTGGAAAGAAGTCCTACCTCCAATCACACTCAGGCCAAAGGAGGCTCAAGACCCTTGCTGGGTTCTGGGACCACCCATGGGATCCAGGCTCATGCTAATCCACTCCATGGCAGGGCCTGATGCTCCAAACTGACTTCTAGTTCAGCACTGACCAGTTTTACAATTTACCTGGTTTCACAGCTAACTCTGAACCCTCGGGTTTGCCCCCCACCAGACCATGCCTCCAGACCTACAGGATTCCAGCGAAACAAAAAGCAAAACAAAAAAACAAAAAAACCCACACACCTTCCAGTCTTCTCTCTGCTTGACTGATCTGACCTGCAAAAAAAGAACTTTAACTATATGTGATTCTCTCTTGCACACAAGACAGACAGGTCCAAAGGAACCTGCCAACAGAGGGCAGGGAACAGCCACGGAAAGCAAGATAAAATAAGGCAGAAAAGATACATTTCATATGCAGCATTTCAGTAAAGGGAAAGGAGGAAGCAGTGTAAAAAGAGAAACACAATGAAACATATTGAAGCAAAGAAAGAGTTTATAAAAATTCTGCATTATTTCTTTTAGCCCCAGTGGGAGAGACAGAATCCTGAAAACAGGTCAAACTCCAGTTCACCTTCTCATAATATTCAGTATCCTCAAAGAGGAGCTATTATTGTTTAAAAGGTCAAAGGTTTATACTTTGAGTTCACACATCATTTTCTTCTATAAGTTAAAAAGGTTTTAAATTTAAAATATTTTCAGATCAGATCCCTGCTTCTAACTTACCTGTCTATGTATGTATTTGGAAAGTTGAACTGGACCATACCCTGAGGGCAAGAAATACTGGTTTTGTGAAAAGACAGTCCATGGGTAATTCTATGGATTCCTAAAAAGAAGTTGAAGAATCGTCAGGAGAAGCAACTGCGTATGATTCAAGTTCCAGGTGAACCTTTTTTTTTTACTAGTCTGCTCCATCAAAGCCTAGACCAGCACATGTATGCATGACCAGTGGTGTCCATTGTTCTTCCTCACTTAGCCTATTTCCCAGGTACATTTACTGCTTCTCTATGTTCCTAATACCACCCTTCACCATTATTACCAACCCTGGTAATTACTTACCACCCCTTGGGAGTATCTGATAGCCTAAAGTCTCAGATAGAATATTCTCTTTTATATTTCCTTCTCCACTCCATTTAAAAGTCTACTTTTTTGGGGGGCGCCTGGGTGGCTCAGTTGGTTAAGCATCAGACTTTGGCTCAGGTCATGATCTCACCGGTTTGTGAGTTCGAGCCCCATGTCCAGCTCTGTGCTGACAGTTCAGAGCCTGGAGCCTGCTTTGGGTTCTGTGTGTCATTCTCTCTCTGCCCCTCCCCCACTTGTGCTGTGTCTCTCTTTGTCTCTCAAAAATAAATAAACATAAAAAAAATTTTTTTAAGTCTACGTTTTTTTCACAGAATCTTTCACTGAGAAAAAGAGGCCTATTTTCCCTCACCCACAAATATGTCACATAAAAAGAAGCAAAGGAAAGATGATCACAACAGCTTCTAGAGAATGGAAATGTATTCATCACTTCTTAAATCTTTTGCTCTATTTAGAATTTCCCAGAGAAGCCACAGACTGGGAAGAGGAGGAGAAATGTGAAGCAAGATCTGACCAAACTGTACTTTTCTGTGCATGGCTGCAATATGTCATGAAAAAACAAAGAAGTAGCTAGCTGTGGCAATGTAGGCAGACTAAAAGCAGGAAGACCATTCTGAGGCTCCTGGAGAAATTGGAGCATGAAATGCTAAGTGCCTTATCTAGGATGATGGAATAGTAATGGAGAGAGAGAAACACATATGAGAAAATATGAAGGAAGAAACAGCAGGACTTGGTGGCAGCCTAGGTCTACAGGATGAAGAGGAAGGAGTCAAAGGTTACCCTAAGGCAGGGGTCACACAGGCAAAGGCCAGGTGGAAAATGTCAATGTGAGAAGCAGCTGAATGGGGAGGAAGCCCCATGAAACCCCAGCTCCAACTAAAGTGGATGCCCCCACCCTGGGTTGGAGCCCAGAGCTGCCGGCTGTTACAGTTTTCCCTCTGGACTGTTTGAACAGCCTCTGTGACAAGTCTCTGGGCCTCCCGTCTCACCTCCCTCCAAGCCATCCTCCACAATGTGTTCAGATGCCAAAGTGGCCTTTTGAAACAAAAACCTAATTATGTCACTTCCCTGCTTAAAATCCTTAAATGGTTCCCCATGGAAAATGTGTTTTTCAAACTGTTATTTTTAGCAGCAAAACCCTTCTTCAAATAAAAATGCAAATGTAAAACGGAAGCGAAGCCCAGCTGCCCAGATGAAGTAGTAGCGGCAGGCCCAGAAACCAGTGCCCCCTGCCCTCAGTGCCTTCTCAGACCGGGCTGCCTCTGAACCTCTACCCTTCAGACAGGGGGAGCACAGATCTTCCACAGCGTACGTAGGTAAGATGGTTTCAAGGAATCCATTTCCAGATCGCCGTCTTCCTTCCTAAAACGGACCTGCCAAAGAATGACCTTGTGCTTACACAATCCTCCTGCTTTATAAAAGACAGGCATGTCCCTCGCTCATGCCAAATCTAATTATGATGAATTGTTCTAGGGTGTGAAAACTGCTGGGACACCAAGCAAAGGGATATATAAATAAAGATATTGATCTAGGCAAACTTTTAAAGATTAATCAAGGTGCCTTAAACTAATAGGGCTTCCTGCCTTTTCCCACCATATACATATTTCTGTTAAGGGCATAACAACATTGGAAATGGCACATTTAGCCCATGCTGGGATTCTCTACAATCAGCACAGACAAAGGAGGATACATTAGTGACCTATTTTGTCTTAAAAGTAACTGGAATACACTTAAAATAGCTAGATTTTACTGTATATAAATTATACCCTAATAACTTGACTTAAACCAAAAAAAGTAGCTGGAAAGTTCTGCAGGCCACCAAAAAATTCAGATACACTAGGGGCACCTGGGTGGCTCAGTTGGTTGTGTCCAACTCTTGATTTTGGCTCAGTCATGATCTCACAGTTCGTGAGTTCAAGCCCTGCATTGGGCTCTGTGCTGACAGCATGGAGTATGCTTCGGATTCTCTGTCTCCCTCTCTCTCTTTCAAAAATAAATACATAAACATTAAAAAAATTCAAATACACTAAATAAAAACCATGGATAAAGTTAAGTAACTTATTTAGTATTTAGTGTGCTTTATTTATAAGATAGCTACAAATCTTACTTACAAATCATCATGAAATATTTGTTCCAATTACAGTCAATCCTCAGTTTATTCCAACTTATAAAATGATCAATATATTCTATCTCCTATTAACAATACATAAAGTCACCTGGGTGGCTCAGTCAGTTAAGCATCCAACTTCAGCTCAGGTGATGATCTTGCAGTTCGTGGGTTTGAGCCCCACATCAGGCTCCGTGCTGGCAGTGCTTGGGATTCTCTCTCTCCCTCTCTCTCCTGCCCCCTCCCACTCACACTGTCTCCCTCTCTCTCTCCCTCTCTCTCTCTCTCAAAATAAATAAATAAACTTAAAGAGAGAGAGAAGCTTGGATCATAAATATGAGATTTCAACTTAAAAAATTGTGTGAGTAGGTTATTATTATTTTAGGGAGCTCATGAGCAAAGAAAAGTTGGAGGTCTGTGGCTCAAAATAACACTTTGAAGGGTGCCTGGCTGGCCCAGTCTGTAGAATGTGTGACTCTTGATCTCAGGGCTGTGAGTTCAAGCCCCACATTGGGCACAGAGCTACTTAAACAAATTAAAGCGTGGCTCAGTCAGTTGAATGTTAAACTCTTTTTTTTTTTTTTAATATTTATTTATTTTTAAGGAGAGAGAGAGAGAGACAGAGTGTGAGCGGGAAGGGGCAGAAAGAGAGGGAGACACAGAATCCAAAGCAGGCTCCAGGCTCTGAGCTGTCAGCAGAAAGCCTGATGCAAGGCTCGAACTCACAAGCCGTGAGATCATGATCTGAGTCAAAGGCGCTCCAGTTGAGCGTCCAACTATTGATTTCAGCTCAGGTCATTATCTCATAGTTTCATGAGCTCGATCAAGCCCCCTGTCAGGCTCTGCACTGATAGCGTGGAGCCTGCTTGAGATTCTCCCTCTCTCTCTCTCTGCTCCTCCCCTGCTCGCATTCTCTCTGTCTCTCAAAATAAATAAACTTTAAACACTTTTTTAAATTAAATAAAAAACAATAAAATAAAATAAAATAACATTTGAAAATCAATGGTTACATAGTGACTCCCAATCCTACCAGATGTTAGTCTCCCTTCTGCTAACAATTTTTTTTTAATTTTTTAATGTTTATTTATTTTGAGAGAGACAGAGACAGAGTGTGAGTGGGGGAGGGACAGAGTGAGGGAGACACAGAATCCAAAGCAGGCTCTAGGCTCCAGGCTCTGAGCTCTCAGTACAGAGCCTGATGAGAACCTCAAACTCACGAGCCGCAAGATCATGACCTGCTGAAGTCAGAAGTTTAACTGACTGAGCCACCCTGGTGCCCCATCCCTTCTGCTAATAAATATTTTAAATAACAGCACCTTTACTAACTAAAATGAAATTCATAGATAATGTAAGCTATCTATACACATAATTTCAAAACATCAATAAAATGTCCTAACTATAATATAAAACAGAAATAAAAGACAATAGCTGGTGGTAAAATAATAGGTATTTTAACACACAAATAGTTGGATATAACTATGATAGAAGACTCAAGGAAGCACTCAGATGTTTGCATCTAATTATAAGGAATGAGTAAATTAGGATTTAAGAGAAGATCAGAAGCCATTCCATGAAAAAAAAAAAGTAGATTAAACACTAGTGTTAGGATAAGTAATAACAGACCAAATTATTTACATAGGATACCCTATACAAGTGTTTGATGGAACATTTGAGAATCACATTGAACTCAGGAGATCTAAATCATGCAGAATTCAGGGCTTTTGACAAACAAAATTTATTGCCAGTGTTGAAGTACAAAGACTGACAAGATAAAATTCTTTCTCTTGTGGAATACATAACCTAACAGGACAGGTAGAAAAGTAAATACCTACTTTAAAATAATATTCCTAATTACGTGTATCTGTTCTCACACTGCAGTCTAGCATCTGTGGCCCAACTACAAAACCTCCCATCACCATGGCAATGAAAAATGTCCCACAAATGTCCAGAATGCCCCTCCACAAGCAGTACCACTGCCATTCAGAACTGCTGGCCTACAGGTTAGAGAACAAGCTCATTAGCGTATCAGGACCTGGCCCCAGCTTTTCTTTCCAGCCTCCTGTATGGCCACAGTGCCTAAACTAGATGTCTAACATCTATCTACAACTATTTGTAGTTCCCTAAGTTGGTTTTTCCAACAGGCTAAAAGGTCTTCTCTTCCCTTGCTTTCTGACTAACCACTCATCTTTGAAGCCTTGCAGGCCACTTTTTATAACCCTTACTACATTGTTTTTAAAGTGAGTAGTTACTTTTATCTGTCGCACTAGACTTTACATCTTTACCATGAGGTAAAGAATTCCATCATGTCTAATATTGGATTATTATTATTATATTATTATTATTATTATTATTATTATTATTATTATTATAAACACTGGAACCAGTGATAGGTAAATTTAACTTCTTTGTTGAGCACCGAACTCATTTGGGCAGAAACATAACCTCCCACCCTATCACAGTCTTGATCTGTGCCATGACAAATGTCTCCTTCCCACTCAACAGCATGGACAGATTCTATAACTCTCTGTCCCCTCCAGTTTTGTAAAAACTCAATCCAAGCCAACTGGCTTAAAAGCCCATCTCAGGTCCAATGAGAACTCATCTCCTCCCTTCTTCCAGCCCAAGCTTGAGCTGTGGCTTAAGGAACCTGAAGCTGGGAGGACAGTATGGTCCCTTCTATGGTTTCTCCTTCTCCTCTGCTAGTTCTCTAGAAGGTTCTCTAGAAAGGTTCTAGCTCTTCAGGGGCTGGGAACCAGGAGGAGAGCAGAGAGGAACACTAAACAAGGTAGTTATTGCAAACCACTGCTGGCTGTGGGTGACAGGCCATTCCAGCCTGTTCGGCAGAGAGCAAACTGCCACATCTCTTATGGGGAGCTTGTCTAAATTCTCTAAAAAAAAATGTTTTTAATGTTTATTTATTTTTGAGAGAGAGACAGAGTGTGAGTGGGGGAGGGGCAGAGAGAGAGGGAGACAGAGAATCCCAAGCAGACTCCAGGCTCCAAGCTGTCAGCACAGAGCCCGACATGGGGCTCAAACCCACGAGCCCCGAGATCATGACCCTAAGCCGAAGTCAGCCACCCAACCGACTGAGCCACCCAGGTGTCCCTGTCTGAGTTGTTTATAAAGTCCTGTGAGGCCTTTCCACTGAGCTGTGCCCTAATGTAGATAATCCTCTTCCAAGTCACTTCCTTTAAGCTTTCTAACTTCTTGAATGGGCTACCAGTAAGATGGTTGAAGCCCAGCTATCCTTTTCAGGGTCCCTTTGACCACAAGAAACGCATATATCCTTGTTAAGCCAAACAGAAGGAATACAGGCTTCTCAAATATATGCAGAGCTGAACAAATCCACTGTCCAAACAGATAATCTAAACAGGAAATGAGAAATCAGTCTCTCCTTTATGTAGACTCTCTTTGATACCTTCTTGCTTAGTTTGGGGACAAAAGGAGGGCTAAGTACACCCTGTTGGGCTCATGACTCCCTCGCTTGAGTCATCTTATATCTTAACATAGACTGCGAATGAGGTGGGGTGATAAGGAATGGGTAGAGTTAGTGGTTGGAAGTACCAGGGCCAGATTTGCTACCTCTCTGTAAGCCCTGGAGAGGGTGACTGACCCCAATTATTAGCAACTCTCTCTAGAACGAGTGTTACTTAGTGTTTCTTTGTCCCCATCTTTGGACCCTAGTCACCAATTCTGGGCAAAAATAACGATTCAACTCAGTATCTTCTACAATATGCTGAAATGAACCAAAGCTTATATGAAAAAAAGCAGCTCACCTGCATTCCAAAAAGAGGAGGCAAGGTCATCTTCTGAGCGAAAGAACCAGCAATTAAAAGTCTAGGTGGAATAAAGAAGACAGAATCAGACTGTGGATAGAACATCAGATAAAAGCCATGGATAATTTCTCCCCAATTAAAAAAAAAAAAAGGCACATACACATATATCACACAAAAGTTTGCATAACATTTCAGGGGCACATGGATCCCAGCTCTTCTAAAATATCCGAAGGAGCCAAAGGACCCCAGACTAACAAGTTTTAGGCTAAGAGAAAGCCAAGCAAGGAGGTAACAGTTCATTGTTTGTATGTGTAGGAAGGAGTGGTATTTAGGCAAATACTAAAGGTCAGACATTTAGGGACATGCAGACACCCAGAAGCAGTCCATGCCAGATGCCAGTTTTCTAAATGCCTCTTTTAAATGTTTAGTTATTTTTGAGAGAGAGAGAGAGAGAGAGTGTCAGTGGGGGGTGGGGGGAGAGGTGGGCGGGGTGGGGGGGAGGGGTGGACAGAGGATCCAAAGCGGGCTCTGCACTGACAGCCATGAGCCAGATGCAGGGCTTGAACTCATGAACTGTGAGATCATGACCTCAGCCAAAGGTGGATACTTAACCTACTGAGCCACCCAGACGCCCCTCTAAATGCATTTTAATCCAAACTATTCTGATTATTTAACACAATTCAACTTATTTTTCTGTATCATGCCATGATATAGCCTTCTATATAGTAAATATAACAAATAATTGAGGGAGTTCAGAAAAAGGGCCAAGTATTTAATTATGCCTTAAGATATAGATATTGGACTAGAAATTAATAACACTGATTATCTCCCTATGGGTAATGAGGTATCTAAGGGACAAGATGGGTAGGAGATTTTTTTTCATTATCTACCATTTTGTACTTCTTTAACTTTGTAACATGTGCAAGTATTATTCAAAAATTTTACTTGAGGGGCGCCTGGGTGGCTTGGTCGGTTAAGCGTCCGACTTCAGCTCAGGTCACGATCTCGCGGTCCGTGAGTTCGAGCCCCGCGTCAGGCTCTGTGCCGACAGCTCAGAGCCTGGAGCCTGTTTCAGATTCTGTGTCTCCCTCTCTCTGTGACCCTCCCCCGTTCATGCTCTGTCTCTCTCTGTCTCAAAAATAAATAAACGTTAAAAAAAATTAAAAAAAAAATTTTACTTGAAAATTCATAAACAAGTATAAAAAATATAACATTGATATAGGTTGGTTGATATTTTGGATGTTTTAAAGGAAGGCAATGGGACATCAAAGAGAAAGATGGCATTTCCTTAAATAGGTAAACCCACATGATAAGTCCCTCATCACTGCACTAGGAATTTTTTAAATATTAGAGGGTGGAATGGTGACATCAGAGCTGCTACGGACTAAATGTTTGTGTCCTCCCAAATTCATACGTTGAAATCCTAACTTCCAAGGTGATGGCATTAGGAGGTGGGGTCTTTGGCAGGTGATGAGGTCATGAGAGTAAGCCCTCATGAGTGGGATTAGTGTCTTTATAAAATAGACCCCAAAAAGCTCCTTCACCCATGTGAGGACACAACAAAAAGACCACTGTCTATGAGGAAGCAGGTCCTCACCAGACATGGAATCTGCTGGCACCTTGATCTTGGACTTCCCAGCCTCCACAACTGTGAGAAGTAAATTTTTGTTGGTTATAAGCCACCAGGCTAAGGTAGTTTATTATAGCAGTCTGCATGAACTAAGATAAGAGCTAAGAGGCTTTTCCTGAAAACCAGCAATTTGGGACAAAAAGATAATAATGAAACATTATAGAAAGTATAATCCAAGATGAGCAGACCAGTTAGGACTAGAATATTTTATAAGGAATGGGTATCAAAAAAAAAAAAAAACAAAAAAAAAAACAAAACCTCTCCAAACATGATTTAGATAATTTCACATATAATGTGATAAAAACAAAGCTAAGATTGGTTGGGGTATCTCTGGACCAAGAATAAAGTCATGAAAACAATTTGATTTTCCACAAAGCAAATCCTGACCAAACACCGGACAAGATGAACTGTAAGGCTGATTTAGACTATTCCTTGAGGACTGAGGCTGATTATTAAAACACATACATACATACATACGCAGTCGGATGAGACTAGGGCTCTAAAGACAAGTGTGATATGTATGACTGCAAGACCTCCATATGAGTAGATGAGTCAGTCATTGTCCTCAAACACCTGCTAGGTTCCTGAAAGAGAAAAATGGAGTGGTAATGTGATGCCAGCCTCTCCCACCAAATGACAGCTGAGAACATCTCTCATCGACTCTGAGAATAAAACTGTCTAACAAAAAGGGCACAGAAGGTTGCCCAACATCTAAGTTTCAAAAGAAAAGAACCTGATGTTTTTCTTTTTAATATATTTTTTTAAATGTTTATTTATTTCTGAGATAGAGACAGAGCATGAGTGGGGGAGGGGCAGAGAGAGAGGGAAACGCAGAATCTGAAGCAGGCTCCAGGCTCTGAGCTGTCAGCACAGAGCCCGACGCAGGGCTTGAACTCACGACCTGTGAGATCGTGACCTGAGCTGAAGTTGGACGCTCAACTGACTGAGCCACCCAGGCACTCCTGATGTTTTTCTTTCAAATCTAAACTTTAACACTAAACTGACAGGAGTCAAATAAACAAATTCCAGAATCCCCAGATCAAAACCTACTTATAAGGAAAATACATGTAAATTGTACTTTGTAAATTATAAAACACTGTATAAGTGTTAATTATTATGATAATTACTAGGGATATTTCCTACCCAAATAATGAACTAGCCCCCACCATCGGCAGTTTGAGGTCATATTCTGGAAGGTGAAGTGTTTTAAAAGAATGAGTATGTTTGTTTTATAACATTGTGCAAAGGTTTTCAAATTTTTTCTCTCTTCATTGAAAAGAATGAGAAGAGGAGCCAGTCAGTGACACATAACTAAAAAGAGTTTAGAAACTGTTAAATTCAGTTCAATATAACACATATTTATTGAGGGGCCCTCAAAAGATACAGTTATGTCAGAATGCAGTTCCCCGCCTCGCCCACCCTTAAGAAGTATACTAACTAGGAAGAGACAGACACCCATTTGTGTGGCAAAGTGATTATGTGAAGTAGGAATGGATGTGCCAGCAACCCCAGTCAGTCCGCACTGTTTCTTATCAGATCCACTCCTCTCCCTTTCCAGTGAGGCTGGCACTCACACATTGAGTCCTCAGCATTGAGCCCCTGCTGAATTCAGTCAACGAGAGGCACTGGCAGAAAAGATGGAATCAGAAGGAAGTCGGAAGCCAAAATTTTCTTCCCCTTCTCCCTGTCTCGGCCAGCACCTCTGACAGAAGCTGTGTCATGCTAATGACCCCAACCGCCCTAGGCTGGCCCTCCAAAGTTTCAGCTACTAACTTATCCTGGCCTCTGGGGTTCCTCTCCTGGTTCCTTCAACCTAGGGATGACAGCAAAGTCTGGCTGTTGTTAATCTCCGGATTGCCTCACCTTCCCTTGAATGGTTTCTCAGCTCCTCCTTCACTTTTATAGCTAACTCTCTGGATGAAATTCCCTCTGGTTTCAGCATTTAGAGTGATTTCCATTTTCCCAGCTGGACCCTAAATGTGGCAACTAAATCAAAAGTGAATTTACTAGTGTGCGTCTGGGTGGCTCCATCGGTTGAGCATCTGACTTCTGCTCAGGTCATGATCTCACTGTTCCTGAGTTTGAGCCCCATGTCTGGGTCTGTTCTGACAGTTCAGAGCCTGAAGCCTGCCTGGATTCTCTGTTTCCCTCTCTCTCTCTGCCCCTCCCCCACTTATGTTACGTCTCTTGCTCAAAAATAAACATTAAATACAAAATTTTAAAAATAATTTACTAGTATTAAGAGCAAAGACCGATTCCAAAATCTGCTAAATTCAAAGTTGACGACTATCAGTGTGAGTCCAGATGAGTTATGCAGAGAAGTGCAGAGACAGATTGATTTTCTACTTTTACCAAAAGAACACAGGAGAGAAAAAGAGTTTGGGGTAAAGAGAGAGAAGAGAACATTATGGATTTCTTACTTGCCTGTCCTCCGGATCATATGGAGAAGGGGATGTTGATAAGGACCAAACTGAATCTCTCCTTAAAACCTGGGATTAAAGAATGGACCTGTACAGGGCCAGACTAAGGCCTTTAGAAACCCAAAACACTGAAAGATTATGGTATTCCTTCCCCATGCCAAAATAAATAAGATCAATCCTTTACACTTACAACGTAAGTGTATTTTTTTAAGTTTATTCATTTATTTTGAGAGAGAGAGAGAGTGAGAGAGAGAGAGAGAGCATGAACAGGGGAGGGGCAGAGGGAGAGGGAGAGAGAATCACAAGGAGGTTCCACACTGCCAGTGCAGAGCCCAATGTGGGGCTCAAACTCGACAATCGTGAGATCATGACCTGAGCTGAAATCAAAGTCAGACACTTAACCGACTGAGCCACCCAAGCACCCCTCAAGTGTAAAGAAGTATAATAAATCCTTATTTTTTTTCCAAAGTAACTACTTTCACATTTTAAAAAATATATCAAAATCCTAACCTCTATTTGGTGGCCCTGCTTTGCTGGTACAGGAAGCACACAATTAGTCTGCCCTTTGGGTCATCCAGTGCAGCCTGCCTGGTCCAAAGCTCCAGCGGCCAGCCTCTTGGTGATGGTGCATGTGTTTCTGTGTGGGTGCAGGGTGTTGAAGGCAGAGTCTCCTGAGGACCCAGGAGTGGAGAAAAGGGACTCTTAGGTTCACATGGGCCCAGAGGAGCTGTGGGATTTAGAAGTGAAGGTGAACTAGTATGCCAACCCTAAGAGTCTCTGAAAGAGCAAGAGAATGCAGGGGTCACCTCCTGGTGGTGAGGTTTACGGTGGATGTGTTTCCAAGGGGTTATCATGTATGGTAAAAGCTAATACACATCCATCAAAATCATCATCCATCAAAACCACCACTGGCCATCATCTTCTTAGAACCACCTGTGCAGGAGGGAAGAGCATGACAAGCCGTTGCAGAGAGAGGAAACCACTAAGATGAGACCAATAACAAGAGTACAAACCTCCCCTATGAGGAGCGAGCTGTGTACAAGTTCTGACAGAACCAAATAGGCAGGGAACAGGCAGGAAGCCCAGAGATGGAGCTTTGAATTGACCTGGGAGTTCTAAATCATGAATCATAGTTTACACACACACACTGAATTGAACCAAATATACTTGAAAAGTACAACATTAAGTTTTCTTCTATCAGCGGGGGAAATGTCAGTTGTAAAAGCAAAAGCTAAAATCTCTGCATTTCCAAATCTGTGACTACATGATTATGTATTTATCCACTTTATGATTTCAGCTAGTGTCTAAGGTTATTAATGCCTACATTTCCATGTCCAGCTTTACTTGTCTTCAGGCTTAGGTGATTGATTCCTTCTGCCAACAATACAATCTCCACTCCTATCCCATATTTCGCATATTCGAATCCTAACACTTCAAGGTCTGGTTCAAGTTCTGCCTTCTGTAGAGAACTGCCTTTCACTTGAACCTTCATGGTGTTACATCCATCTCTACCATGGAGGCTTTCACTTTCTGCCTCATATACAAGCAATATGGGTATATCTCATTCCTCCTGCCAGGCAGTAAGCTTCTTGAAAACAGAAGACAGGGATGCCTGGGTGGCTCAGTCGGTTGAGCATCTGACTTTGGCTCAGGTCATGATCTCGCGGTTCGTGAGTTTGAGCCTCGTGTCGGGCTCCGTGCTGACAGCTCAGAGCCTGGAGCCTGCTTCTGATTCTGTGTCCCCCTCTCTCTCTGCCCCTTCCCTGCTTGTGCTCTGTCTCTCTCTTTCAAAAATGAATAAACATAAAAAAAAATTTTTTTAAACATTTAAAAGAAAACAGAAGACATGCTTTATTCATTTTTGGATCTCCTTGGCACCTATAGTACTTGTTGATAGAAAGAACACTATCCTTCAGAGTCTAGATGATTACTCCTAAAATGATGCCTTTAAAAACTGTTCCTGAAACTCCACTTAAAAAAATTTTTTTTTAATGCTTTTTATTTATTTATTTTTTTTTTTTGGTGGGATGGGGCAGAGAGAGAGGGAGACATAGAATCTGAAGCAGGCTCCAGGCTCTGAGCTGTCAGCACAGAGCCTGACGTGGGGCTCGGACTCACAAGCCACAAGATCACGACCTGAGCCAAAGTTGGACGCTTAACCGACTGAGCCACCCAGGCACCCCAGGTGCCCCTTGAAACTTCACTTTTGATGCTGCCTGCAATCAGTTTGAGAGTCACTCAAGAAAATCAGTCTCAAAAAAAAAAAAAAAAAATCAGTCTCACCAATAATTATTGCTAATATTTATTTTGTGCCATATGCCAACTACTGGGCCTGAACTTTGCATCTAGTATCTCATTTAATCTGCCTAACAGTCCTCTAAGGCTGGTACTATTATAGTTCCCATTTGGTAAAGACACTGAGGCCTAGAGATATTAACCAATTGCCTAAGACTACCCAGTAAGTGACAGAGCTGGGATATGACTACTTCAGAGTCACAACTACATTCAACCAAAAACAATGTTACCCAGGGGTGCCTGGATGGCTCCGTCAGTTAAGCATCCAACTCCTGATTTCAGCTCAGGTCATGATCTCACAGTTCGTGGGATCAAGCCCCATGTAGGGCTCTGTGCTGACAATGTGGAGCCTGCTTGAGATTCTCTTTCCCTCTCTCTCTGCCCCTCCTTTGCTGGCGTTCTCGCTCTCAAAATAAATAAATAAACTTAAAAAAAAAAAAAAAACAATCATAGCTTTAGTTTCAAAGATGCCCAACATAGCAATGTTTATAATAATAGAAAATCAGGAAAGATCTAAATTTCTAATAGGGCATTGAATAATTAAATTATGTTACATATACATTAAAATCAGTCCATTAAACACTGTTTCAGAGATGTATGATATCAAACACTGCTCACTGCACATAGGTAAGTGAAAACAGAAAGTTGAAACATCTATGTCATGAGCCCAGTTTCATTAAATACACACACACACACACATACACACACACACAGAGTAGAAACCTGGAACAATATAAATCAAATGCTGAGAATGGCTATCTCTTGGAGATAGTATGGTTTAGAATTTTATATATCACTGTATTTTCAATGATATGTATTACTTTTGTAATTAAGAAAAAAATTGAGATTTAAAAAAAATTTTTTTTAATGTTTATTTATTTTTGAGAGAGACAGAGACAGAATGCGAGTGGCTTAGGGGCAGAGAGAGAGGAAGACACAGAATCCGAAACAGGCTCCAGGCTCCGAGCTGTCAGCACAGAGCCCGATGCAGGGTTCAAACCCATGAGCTGTGAGATCATGACCTGAGCTGAAGTCAGACGCTCAACCGACTGAGCCACCCAGGCGCCCCGAAATTTTTTTTTTTAAACGATGTAAGAGATGAAAGGATACCAAAAGATTTGTTTTGTTTGTTTTGTTTTTTAAGTAGCCTTCACGCCCAGCACAGAGCCCAATCCGGGGTGTGAACTCACAACCCTGAGATCAAGACCTGAACTGAGATAGAGTCCAATGCTTAACCAGCTGAGCCATCCAGGTGCACCCCTCCCAAAAGATTTTTTAAAATCCCACTGAAACAGGTCTGCAGTTTGCATTTAACAAATATACCAGTCAAAATTGATGGAGTTTTTTTATGTATAAATTACCAGTTTATTTATTCAAAACACTTAATGCCTCTTTTATACAATGCTACCACAGTTCATGTACAGATCAATAAATAATTTTGAATTTAATTATCTAGTGTAAGATTTTTATAAATGACTAGGATGAGGTTGGGGCGCCTGGGTGGCTCAGTTGGTTAAGTGTCCGACTTCAGCTCAGGTCATGATCTTGTGGTTCATGAGTTCAAGCCCCGTGTTGGGTTCTGTGTTGACAGTTTGGAGCCTGCTTTGGATTCTGTGTCACCTTCTCTCTCTGCTCCTCCCCCACTCGTGCTCTCTCTCTCTAAAATAAATAAACATTTAAAAAAGGTAATTAGGATGAAGAGAAACACGGAGAAGTTCCTGCTAACCACTACCTTGCTCTTGAAACTCTCATGACTTTTGCCACGGCTCATTTGCCTAGTCATGCTCCCATCTCAGTGTCTACTAATCTCTCACTGTGGTGAAGGTCCTCTTCCTCCTCTGAACTGTGAGCTTCCTCCCCTCTCCCCACGCCCTGGTCCTCAGCTTTCTGCATTCTTCTTTCTATGCTCATTTCCTTGGTGAGTTCACCCCTAGTCATGGCATCATCACCTGTCACCTCCATGTAGATAATTTCTGCTGGAACATGACCTTGTTTCACTGGGTGTGGGCATGTGTGCTGTCACTGTTACATATATAAGGTATTTTAGCATTGCACAACAGTAATGATTAGAATTTTACACAACTCACCAAGGAAAAGATTGCTTGGAGGATTTGAGGAAGAGTTGTTGGCATTAATGACGGTGAACTCTTTCCCCCACCTCATAAAGTAAACCAAATAAAAATACATAAATAGAAAAAAAAAGTCAGCAAATCAGGTATTTAAAATTCGCAGGTTAATGGCATACCTTTGTTTGGAGAAGGAATAAACTAAGTAAGTGAATTAATTGGCCGACAGAAGAATTTTTTTAAGGTTCCACATTTATAAAACTCACTTAAATGAAGAAAGCACACATTTTTATCAATCACATCTTTGTTTTATTATTTTTCTGGTAGTCAGTCCTAGTCAGCTGATCATATTACTCTTGTGGACTCAGCTTCAAGACAAATCTTCTAACTGCCTCCCTCCCCTTCCAATCAGATTCCTGCTCTTAAGCTTCTCCTATATGAAACTGTAACCCACAGGAGTCTTGCAAATGCATTATTTAGACCCAGGGTATGTTAATCATAGGTCCTGAAATAGGCTAAGGGCTACAGACATTCCTCAGACCCAATACCCAGAGCAAAGAGGTTACAGGCTTTTAGAATAGGAAGACAGAATTTTTAAATTAAATTTTTACTAATCCTGGCAGGAAGGAAAGAAAGAAAGCACATGGTAGGAAGTTCCACAGAATATTACTCCATAGGAAAGGTCATCAAAACCCTTAAGACCACAAGCAAGGCTAGGCCCAGATACCACCAGCTCAGAATAAAAGCAATAGAACCCAAAATTCACTGAAGGGTAGAACCAGCCTTAACATCTAGCTAATAATAACGCTCAGACAAGCAAAACAGGAGAAAAGGAGATGACTGAGGAAAACAAAAATTCTAAGGCTTAGAGTCACTAACACCTCTAGATACCTAGGCCTATAATCCTGGGCCATACTCTGTGGTGACTGCTTATTAGGTACATAAAGAGTCAGCTTTTGCAGCTTGCCAGCCATGCAGAGGGGTTATTAGAAGTATGTATATATGGGAGTTACTGCTCGGAAAGGGAGAGCTAGCCAAAGTAAACCAAAGATCAAGAACCAAGGGGAATGAGTTAGGCATCAGAATCAGAGTGGCAGAGACAGAAAAAAAGGGTGAGCTGCTAGGAAGTGGTAAGACTGTAACCAAATTTGGAGGATGGCTCAGGTCCACAGACTGGGATTCACTTGCATCTTGCTGAACCTCACCAGGTTAAAGGCAGAGCTCTGACGGTATCACATCTCTATGGGAGCCTTCTCCATCCTCTCAACCCCTGCTACCTCCTAGAGTCCAAGTTTCTTCAGATTTGACAGGCAGAAGGCTGCCACGTTATTAGTGGTCTGGGAGCTCCAGGTCTGCTCCTCTGATCCTCTGTAGCCCACCCACCCTATCAAATATTATAGGTAACTTCAGCAGCACCAGGAGTCCAGCCAAACACTCTGACATCTCTCTACAATAGGCTGTAATGGTACACCTTCTGTGACACCATACTGTAGCTTTCTCCCAAACCACCTGGCAGCTGTCTCTTACTGACTCTTCCTTCTCTACCTGTCCCTTGGGTTGATTGGTATTCCTTGAGGCTTTATTCTAAGTATTCTTTTTTTCTCCACTCAGCTCTCTCAATAATTATATCTATACCCATGCATAACTCCAATAACTATTTCTATGTGTCAAGCATGGATTGCCAATCCATTTCCATCACCTCCAAATTAATATATTCAATTGCCTACTGGACCTCTTCACTTGATGGAGTTGCAAGCACTTCAAATTCAATGTCCAAAATCAGACACATGATTTCCCCCCAAAATATCTTCCCACCCCAAAGTTCTCTTGCTCAGTAACTGGCACCATCATCCATCTACATGCTGAAGCCCAAAACCTCAGTCATCCCTGAATTCTCATCTCCCTCACTGTCCACATCTAAGTCTTGCTGGATACACCTCCAAAATATGCCCTCAAATCCATGCAATTCTCCACTGTGCTACTCTATATAGTGCAAACCACTATCATCTTTCACCTGAACCAATGTAACTGCCCTTTAACTTGTCTCCCAGACTCTAGTGTTGATCCTCTCCAATCTGTCTATAAAACAGCCAAAATGTATTGCTGGCCAAGTCACTCCTCTGCATAAAACCCTTGACTTGTCTCCCCTTTAATTTTTTTTAAGCTTATTTATTTTTGAGAGAGAGACAGAGTGAGCGAGCAGGGGAGGGGCAGAGAGAGAGGGGGAGAGAGAATCCCAAGCAGGCTCCACACTGTCAGCAAGGAGCCCAACGAAGGGCTGGATCTCACAAACCATGAGATCATGACCTGAGCTGAAACTAAGTGTTGGATGCTCAACCGACCGAGCCACCCAGGCACAACTGGCCTCCCCTTTAAAGGATGAACTATAAACACCTTATCATGGATTTCAAGGTGCTCCTTGATCTGGCCCCTGCCTACCCCTTCAGCCTCATCTCACCTCACATCCCACCCCCTCTTCATGCTCCAGATACCCTGAACTTCTTTCATTCCTTTCCATTGTCTCACCTTTGCACATACTATTCCCTCTATCTGAAACACTTCCCACCTTCCACACAATCACCTCAAAATCAGTAAGATCACTGTGTAAACATCACCACTTCCTTTACAGACAAGGTCTCCCCCCAAATATGTATAGTACAATAATATTCTGTTCTTTCTCCAGAATATTTTTTAAATGTTTATTTATGTATTTTGAGAGAGAGGGAGGGAGGAAGAGAGAATCCCAAGCAGGCTCCACACTGGGGGCTCAATCTCACGAACTGTGAGATCATGACCTGACCCCAAATTAGGAGTTGGATGCTGAACTGACTGAGCCGCCCAGCCACCCCCGCTCTGTAATGTTTTTTAAACTTAATATTGTTCAAACCTAATTATACATATTTATTTGTGTTTATTCCATTTTCTCTACAAAATGCTGTATCCTCAGTGCTTAGGACAATGTATGGTATAACAGACTCTCAACATCAGAATAAATTTAAAAAATGAGTAAATGACAAAATCGAGATAATTTGGATGGCTCCTCAAAAAATGGGTTCTTAAAAACAAAATGGGTTCCTTAGGATGAGGAGAGATAAAAGAGGGATGCTGCGGGAAATAGCAGACTACAAGAATCTGTCCTCACAGGTTTGACAAGGCCAGGGGTAACAGATGTGTTTCAACCATACGCTTTTCTTCCCAAACTGAAACAGGAAGAAATAGAAACTTTGAACAGACCCATAACCAGTCAAGAAATCAAATTAGTAATAAAAAATCTCCCCCAAAAAAACAAGAGTCCGGGGCCAGATGGCTTTCCAGGGAATTCTACCAAACATTTAAGGAAGAGTTAACACCTATTCTCTTGAAGCTGTTCAACCATATGCTTTTCTTGGCAATGAGTGAGTGTAGCCAGCATTGGGACACGGGTGGTGCTGAGACAGGTAGACATGGATAAACAGTCCCCCTGAAGCTAAGTGCACTGAGCTACCTGATCAGGTAGGCCACATGCCTCTGGCATCTATCCTAACCTACTTAGATGGGCCCAATCAGCCCCTCTTGGCAACAGGTACACAGGCCTGCATCATTCCACATGCAGTCCTGCCTTACCTCATCAAAGGTAGTGGATGACTTGACTGGCACCCTCTATTCACATGAAGGTTTTATACATCTTCACAGTTGCTGATACCACATCCTTCAGAAGTGCCCAACCCATTTAAAATAGATCTGATCATTTAATCTTTAAGGTACTGCTCAGACTCTCTTGAATAAAAATTGCTTGGTCTCTTAGAGAGTCACCTCTCTCCCACTTCTCTGAGATGAATTTGGACGTATGAGGGGGAAGGGGACTTTGTAGCAGCAAGAAAAAGTTGGGACTCCTTGAGCGAGCGGGCCTCTGGCTTCCCAGATCTCCAGAGCAATGGATGGATTACATTGCACTGTCTTCTCCTGGCGCTATTTTTCTGAGTCTGGTTATGATGCTTATCACACCACACCCCTCAGATGCTTGTACATTCAGCACAGATGCAACAGAAGCCCTTCATAGTCTCTGCACTGAGGACTTCCCTAGTGCACCTGGGAAATGCCCCATATCTTGACCTCCTAGGTCAGACATTTTCACAAAGTCTCACCGATGCCTCTTTTACAATATCTCTCCATTTAATGTCTACATTTCTCTTCCTACTATCTAGTTCCAGTTTTACCAACAAGAATGAGTTCCATGATGGATTAATGATGTCCACTATAAACAGACAGGGGAGTCACACCATGAATGACGCATGTACTGATCCTTACTCTCGTCTTCCTCAAATCCATTAATCCAAATCAATCTGCCCTGTTTGTATATATCAAAATCTTACTCATCTTTCAGAACTAGTTCAATCCTTACTTCTTCTATGAAGGTTATCCTCAGCCATAGTGATCTCATCCTGCTCTGAATTAACACCACTTGTTATTTGGTTATTAACATTTGTACTAGTTTATTAATGTTAATAGTAAATAACACTTATTACTGATACTTGAGGTGGCTTGTAGAATGGTGGTATCATTAACACAAATAAAGTATGACTGGCTTTAAGGAACATATGATCGGTTAGTTATAGGAGATATCTAGTTCTCTGGTTATCAGGAAAGAGAACTAGGAGTTCCGTGATGATACTAACAGCAAACTCTTTTGGCAAAAAGATATTACCAAAAACAGGATTAGAGACAAAACCAAACTGTTTTGTATAAACCAAAGTCTGGTCACTATATCTCAATAGTGACAGGAGCATGAGATCACTTACTATGATTTCGTGAGTTTGAGCCCCACATCGGGCTCTGTGCTGCCAGCACGCAGCTGGATGGAGCCCACTTCAGATCCTCTGTCTCTCTCTCTGTCCCTTCCCCACTCGTGCGCACACGTGCAAGCATGCACTCTCTCTCAAAAATAAACATAAAAAATTAATGAATATTGCATGAAGACAACAGTACACACAACAAATGTTTAAAATCTATTCTACAATACATCCTTTTCTGAGAGGTAATCACCTTTATTTCAGATTCTTCCTTTCTTACTGTATTTGTTATGCAGGGAAGAAAAGCTAAAGAAGTGATCGAAATGGATAATTAGCACAAAAAAGACCTAGGTATAAAAGTTAAAACTATAAGATTTCTAGATATAGAAGAAAACACAGGAGAAAATCTGTGACTTTGTTGTAAGCAAAGATTTCTTGTGCAGGGCACAAAGAGCACTAACTGTAAAAGAAAAAAAAAAGTAAGAAATCAGCCTTCACCAAAATTTAAAACTTCTGCTGTTCAAAAGACACAAGGAAAAATGGCAAGTCACTCACCAGGGGGAATATTTTCAATTCATATACTCACATATACTCACAATTCATATACTCACTTGTATTTTGAATATATAAAGAACTCTTACAGCAATAAGACCAACATTCCAATTTTTTAAATAGGCAAAAGATTTAAATAGACTTCACCAAATATGAGATACTGGTGGCAAATAAGCACATGAAAAGATGCCCAGTATCATTAATTGCCAGGGAAAAGCAAATTAAAACCACAATGAGATATCACTACAAACCTTGGAACGCCTGGGTGGCTCCATTGGTTGAGCATCCGACCTCGGCTCAGGTCATGATCTCACAGTTTGTGAGTTTGAGCCCCATGTTGGGCTCTGCACTGACAGCACGGAGCCTGCTTTACATTCTGTCTCTCTCTCTCTCTGCCCCTCCCCCATTTGCACACACATTCTCTCAAAAATAAATAAACATCAAAAAAAATTTTAATAGAATGATTTTAAACACTGACAATACTAGGGGTGCCTGGGTGGCTCAGTCAGTTACGCCCCCGACTCCTGATTTTTGGCTCAGGTCATGATCTCATAACTGGTGAAATTGAGCCCTCCGTCAGCTCCGTGCTGACAGCACAAAGCCTTCTTGGGATTCTCTCTCTTCTTCTCTCTCTGTTCCCCCTTAACTTGCACACGTATGCATGTGCGCACACGCACACTTTCTCCTTCTCTCTCCCAAAATGAATAAACTTTTTTTAAAAAGTAGAAAGCAACCTAAATGTCCATCAGCAGATGAATGGACAAACTCAATATCATTAAATGCTGGGGAAGTAATTGTGGCATATCCAACAATGAAATACTACTCAGCAATAAAAAGGGATAAATTACTGACATACACAAAAACATGAATGGATATGAAAAACGTAATGCCGAATTAAAGAAGCTAAGAACAGGACACATACTGTATGATTCCATTTATATCAACCTCTACAATAGGTAAAACTAATCTACAGTGATAGAAATATAATCAGTGGATGTCTGGGGTGGGGTGAGGGGAGACCGCAAAGGGTAACGGGGGACTTTGTGTGTGTGTGTCGGGGGGTAACAGAAATGACTAGTCTGGGAAGATGATCATATAAGTGCAAACATCTACGTTGTACACTTGAAAACACATACATCATCTTGCTTGTAAATTATATTTCTGTAAAGTTGAAAAAATAATTATTTTGCAACAGTTAAGGAGTTAAAGTCTTTTTTATTACCAACAGTGGCTGGCCAGCAAATCATTACAGAGGTTTAGCAGCCCATATATAGTATAGAATTATCCTTTACCGGTCAGCCTTCTGAAACACACCAGAGAAATGGGTTCTGTCCAGTGGAAATGCAGTACCTTAGAATTTGTTTTCTAATTCACAGAAGTTAGTGAATTTGCACATCCTCTCCTGATGAACCTAGTTTAATTTTTTAAAAATCAGGCTTCGGGTGGGGTGTCTGGGTGGCTCAGTCGGTTAAGCTTCCAACTTTGACTCAGGTCATGATCTCATGGTCCATGGATTTGAGCCCCACTCTGTGCTGACAGCTCAGAGCCTGGAGCCTGCTTCAGATTCTGTGTCTCCCTCTCTCCCTGCCCCTCCCCCACATGGGCTGTTTCTCTCAAAAATAAACATTAAAAAATGTTTTTTGATAATAATAATAAGAAAAATCAGGCTTAGGGTGCCGGGTAGCTCAGTCAATAAGCATCTGACTTTGGCTCAGGACATGATCTCACAGTTCATGAGTTTTGAGTCCCACATCAGGTGAGCTCGAGCCCTACTTTGGGTGAGCACGAGTCCCTCTTTGAGTGAGCCCTGCTTCTTTGTCCCTCCTAGGATTCTCTCTCTCTCTCTCTCTGCCCCTTGCTCACTTGTGCCCTCTAAATAAATAAATAATAAAAAATAAAATAAAATAAAATCAGATTTACTTAAAAAAATAAAAATAAAAATCAGGCCTGTCCCTCCTGGGATTCTCTCTCTGCCCTTGCTCACTTGTGCCCTCTCTCTAAATGAATGAATGAATGAATGGAATAAAATAGATTTCATTAAAAATAAAAAATAAAAAATCAGGCCTAAGCAAGGATAACAGCTGAAGAAAGCTATTTTTTTATGTTTATTTATTTATTTTTGAGAGAGACAGCACAATCAGGGTGAGGCAGAGAGAAAGAGAGACAGAATCTGAAGTAGGCTCCAGACTCCAAGCTGTCAGTGCAGAGCCCAATGTGGGGCTCGAACCCACAAACCATGAGATCATGCCTGAGCCAAGGTTGGACACTTAACCAACTGAGTCACCCAGGTGCCCCAAAGCTATTTTTTATCTACACCTCCATCTTAGACCTTTCTTTACTGGCTTAGTTCAAGTCCTGTGGTGTGGTTTTAACATTTACTAGGGACTGAGGTGCATTGAGTTAAGAGGATGAGAGACTGCAAGATAGAGCAGGTAGGGAGGGAAGTGGCAGGTTGTATTTTTGCTTTGTGTCCTTCCTGTACTTAGAAGAAAGCGGAGGGGGCACCCCCCAACAAATGAGGGGGCAGGTGGAGAGGGGCACCTGGGTGGCTCAGTTGGTTACGAGACAGTCTGACTCTTGATTCCGGCTCAGGTTATGATCTTGCAGTTCATGAATTCAAGCCCCACATCATGCTCTGCGCTGACAGTGTGGAGCCTGCTTTGGATTCTCTCTGTCTCTGTTCGTCCCCACTTGTGCTCTCTCTCTCTCTCAAACTAAACTTAAAAAAAAAAAAAAAGAAATGAGGGTAGGGGTGATGAATTCAGTGGACATTTGTCATTTCTAGTTCACAGCATCCATGCTCACTTCCTAAGAGTACTCTGATGTCATTTCAGACAATTAACTCCCCCGTTCTATGTACATGTTTGTTGGGAGAGTAAAATCAAGTTTTCCCTCCCTCCACTGAAACCAAGCAAGATAGTCGAGCAGTTCTTTCTCTGTCAGTTCCAAGCCTGGTTCCTTAGGTCTCCCTTCCATCCTGTGAGGTTCTCCTCAATGGAGAAATAAATCTTTTAAGTCCCCTCTTCCTATGCTCTCCGCCATTGTTTTTCAATCTCCCTCCTTAGAGTCAATGTCTGTTATAGGGGTGCCTTGGTGGCTTAGTTGATTGAGCGCCTAACTTCGTTTCAGCTCAGGTAATGATCTCACAGTCCCCCATCAGGCTCCGCGCTGGCAGTACAGAGCCCGCTTGGGATTCTCTGTCTCCCTCTCTCTCTGCCCCTCCCCTGCTTACCCTGTCTCTCAAAAATTAAACTAAAAAAAATTTCTGTTATCAGTTTGGTGTATTTTCTTCCAGATGCTTTCTATACATCTCATTGTTTGTAAACAAATAACTGTATGTATCACATAAATTGGGTATTATACATATTGTTGTGC
Organism: Panthera uncia; assembly: GCF_023721935.1. Taxonomy (NCBI): domain Eukaryota; kingdom Metazoa; phylum Chordata; class Mammalia; order Carnivora; family Felidae; genus Panthera; species Panthera uncia. The sequence goes on along the minus strand of NC_064807.1, from coordinate 56,046,520 downwards.
AACTTGCCGTTTACGAGCTGTAATCTTCTATTTCTTTTGTATCTTTTCATCATGCCTGATTAAAACTCTCCACACAAAAATCCTGCCAAAAGTGGTGTCTATAAGTAGGGTGGGACTCAGTTAATCTCACTATTCTATATAGCCCTTTAATTACCCATAACAGGATGGACTTGGGCAAAAGTTCAGCTAGTTGAACAATAAGGATCCTAAAGAATACTAACAATGTGTCAGGCTGAAAAGTCCTTCTAGGCAATACAGAGAAGGTTCTTCAGCAGGGAAATCTCATGATAAAGACAATGCTTCAAGAAGTATAACATGGCAGCTGTGAATATAGTATAGACCAGAAGAAGGAGAGATTGGGTAGCAGAGAGACCTGTTCAGCAGCTAACAGGGGATAGATCTGAAGAAATAAAATTCTGGCTTATAGTGGAGCCAGAGAAATGGAGAGAAACTTATTACTGAATTATAAGAAGTTAGACTAGTAGATTTGAAGCCTGGAATTAGAAGAGCTAAATTTGAATTCCAACCCTGAAATGTATTGGCTGTGTGACTTCTGGCAAGACACTTCTCTGCTCCGTATCTTAGTTTCTCTGTCAGTAAAATGAAGAACTTAGGATATCAGGGCTTTTACAATTTTTTTCCAGTAGAACCCCCTTCCCCCTTTTTTTTTTTCTGGGGGGGAAAAAAGGCAAGACTCTTCTGGCTAAAGCCTTGGGAAAAGGCTCAGAGCCTCAGCTGTCCTTCATCTCACTTCTCTCAGCCACCTCTGTGACATTCTTGAGATATCTCCAGAGGACTAGAGAACATTTGAGAAATTTCTAAAGACTCTACTACCAACTCTAATATTCAATGACTCAGGGGGGTAAACTTGGCAGAGGTGCCTAGGAAAACAGTAATGACTTTAAGAGTTGCCACAGAATCATGTAATAGAAAGGGTAAATTGACCTCCAATAAATTTGCCTGCTTTTCTTCCAGGCCAAACTCAATTTAATGTCCCAAATCTCATCCAAACCTTGTGCAATCAGTACTCTAACCTCCATATAAACAATACCATCACAAATAATTCACTAACCGTTCAGCTCATTCCAGTCTGAGGTCAGCCAATTAATCAAACATTCTTCCTTACTGAACCAAAGTCTGTCCCTCTATCACTGTCATCTGAAATAAAGGTGCTTATTCTACCTTCTGGAACTAAAGCAAGTAAATCTGACCCCTCCTCCACAGGAGAATCCTTCAACTATTTGAAAAGAGCTATCAAGTCAACCTTATCACCCTTTATTTCCTCTTGCTCTCACCTGCCATGATGCTCCATGGAGGTGGCCTGCTCCAGCTCTGGATCAATTCAACATTTTCTAGGCATCTAAGTGCCCATATGTGCAAGCAAATTTTCATTTATTCATGGCTTTAGAGACTTAATCAAACCAGATGATCTACCTTAAAACAAAGACTAGCTTTATAATGAAATGTAAATAGAACTCAAACTCATTATCTGGGAACTATTCTTTTCTTGCTAAACGTTAGCTGTTCTCAGTTTATCAGATTGCTAAATCTTTTGACCCAAAGCTAATTGTGAAAACCTCTATCCAGGGATCCAAAAAGATTCAAGACTCAAGGTTCACTGAAGCAACTATAAATAATAGAAATAGTATTATGCATCCTGATTCCAAAGCCTGTCATCACATCAACTCTCAGGTGAATATAATTCTCACCAGTATAAAAATTCAATTACCACCAACATGACACGGAATATCAATGGTGTGAGTAACAGAGCTTCATTTACCCTTCTCCATTCCACCCATTATAGATTCCACCACCCAGTCTGTATAATTAGGATCTGTGGATTGGGCCTGTGTATCTGCCAGTCTGGGTAGTTTGGGAATGGGGAATAGAAAGTATGACTGAGCCCCCAAGAGAAATCAAGCCAGGATAGCCACAGTCCATGATGCCTGTAGGAGCTCAGAGTCTTTACGGTTTCCTGTGCTCCAGTTGTCCTGGTAACCTGAGGCCTCCTTATTTGTGTTGGCATCATGGGGCCAAGAGCGGAAGCAAAGCTGGAGCACCAGCAAGATTTGCAGGAAAAAAATGTGGGTAATGCAGCAGTTATGCCACAGGAGGGTCAAGCCTAGGGCAAAAGAATTACCTGGTTAGGGGAGAAGAGGGGGTAGCGTCTTGTAAAAATCAGATTTACAGATTCCACTTCCAATGTTTCCGATTCAATAGGTCTAGGATGAGCTCAGAAACCTGCAATTTTAAGAAGCTACCTCCTACCAAGTAAGACAAAGACCGCACTTTTGAAAACCCAGGCTAAGCAAACAAATTGGCAGCTGGAGAGAAAAAGTACAACCACCTATCCATTTCAGAAAGCCCATATTACAGCATAGTAGTTCTCAACATAGGCAGGGAGGGTAGTGGTGGATTTTGCCCTCCAGGGGGACATGTGGCAATGTCTGGAAATATTTCTGGTGGTCACAGTGGAGGTCAGGGATGCTGCTAAACATCCCACAGTTCACAGGACTGCCCCCCAACAATAAAGGATTATCCAGTCCAAAACATCAGCGCCATGGTTGAGGATATTCTGCCCCTCAACCCCATCACCTCCAAACCACAGAAATCAATGCTACATACACAGTTTTAGGTCACGGCACAGAGAATTGTGTGAGGACCTCTGGAAAAAATGAGACCCCCAAAATCATTTTAAAAAATAGTAAATGTTATTAAAGATATGGATAAAGAGGAGATTGGAGGAGAGGGAGGTAGGTATGGACAATGATGGTAAGCCAAAGAAAAAATCAAGGGAGGACGAGGCATTGGGTGACAAGAGTGGGAAAGGAATGCCATTCCCTCAATGGATACAGCCCCTCCCTATGTAGAAGACAGGTAAAGAGAAGATAAATCTATTAAAAATAACATAAGTCAAAAAAAAGAGGGGAGGCACCTGGGTGGCTCAGTCGGTTGAGTGTCTGACTTTGGCTCAGGTCATGATCTCGCAGTTGACAAGTTTGAGCCCCGCATTGGGCTCTGTGCTGACAGCTGGGAGCCTGGAGCCTGCTTCGGATTCTGTGTCTCCCATTCTCTCTGCCCCTCCCCTACTCATGCTCTGTCTCTCTCTGTCTCAAAAATAAATAAACATTAAAAATACTTTTAAAAAGAAGAAAAAAGAAAGAAGGAAGGAAAGAAGGAAAGAAAAAAGAAAGAAAAAGGAAAATGGGTAAAGGAACTGTGAAGAAGGAGCTTTATTAGTATGTGTCAAGCATTGACATGGAATGAAAGAAGACAACAGAGATTCTTATGTAAAAGAATGCTACATAGAAACTCTTCAGCAATGATAAGAAAACAGGAGGACTCCTAGGAGGAGGTCAGGAATTATGTGAGAAAGGAAAAGAAAAATTATTTATGACACTATAGCCCTAATCTCTCATTCCCGAGTCCTGCCCCTAGAAAGATAGGTAGGGGGAAAGTTGCTTGATTTTCCCAAGCAGACATACTAAAAGGGAAGGGAAGGGAAGTTGAAGAGGAGCACAGCTAAGAACTCTCCTCAAAGGAGAAGAGGGTGGTACTCAAAGAGAATAGAGGAGTAAGGTTCAAAGAGGAGGAGAAAATATGTTTTGGGGAAAGAAGGGAAAAGAGAAGGGAGAGATTTGTTAGCCACTTGAGGGAGAGGGACCTCAGGGACTCTTTCTCTTTGGGGAAGAGATTAAATGCAGATTTCTCCCCCCTCCCCTTTTTTTTTTAATGTTTATTTGAGAGCGAGCAAGCACAAGCAGGGGAGGGGCAGACAGAGGGGAAGAGGGAAAGAATCCCAAGCAGGTTCCACACTGTGCTGTCAGCAACAGAGCCTGACGCAGGGCAGGGCTTGATCTCACAAACCGAGAGATTGTGACCTGAGCTGAAATCAAGAGTTGGACGCTTAACCAACTAAGCCACCCAGGCGCCCTGAGAAATTTTTTCTTAAGCATTGCTTTTGGTATATGAGAGATGAGATTCTAACCTTCATCTTTTACCCCTTCAATAAAAACTGACATTACTCATCAAGGCTTTGGGTTTGTGTTGTTTCTCAGCTGTGACAACATAGAAGACTGGCCTTTAGGCAGACCAAGAGCCCAGTTACACACATTTTTACCATTTTTTGAAATGACCATAAGATTTATGGAGTAGCCAAAAGACAGCCATATGACAACATACTAACTCTGAGTTTAGAGCTGTACTAACACAACAGCCACTCACCTCATATGGCTATTTACATTTAAATTAATTAAAATTTAAAATTCCAGGGGCACCTGGGTGGCTCAGTCAGTTAAGCATCGGACTTCAGCTCAGGTCATGATCTCACGGCTAGTGAGTTCGAGCCCCGCGTCGGGCTCTGTGCTGACAGCTCAGAGCCTGGAGCCTGTTTCAGATTCTGTGTCTCCCTCTCTCTCTCTGACCCTCCCCCGTTCATGCTCTGTCTCTCTCTGTCTCAAAAGTAAATAAACGTTAAAAAAAAAAAATTAAAATTTAAAATTCCATTCCTCACACTAGCCATATTTCAAGTGCTCAAAAGCCACATGTGACTAGTGGCTACTGATTAGCCAAGACAGGTAGAGAACATTTCTATCATCACAGAAAGTTCTATTAGACAGTGCTAAAGAAAAAAGCTTAGACAAATAGCTAACAAAAAACAAACGCTTTTCAAATCTTTAAAGAGTGCCACACTGAAAAACAAGTCGATTTCTTCCATATCATTTCAAAGAGCAGAACTAAGGGGGAAAATGAGATGCTATAAGAAGCCAGATTTCAGCTTAACAAGCCTCTAGTACCTAGAGCCAGATAACAGAAGGGGTGGCCTCTGACTGCAGGAGGAAGTAACCCATTTTATTCAATACAGAGAAAGCAAAGATCAACTTGATCATCTTTCAGAGACAACAAAGAACTAGATGCCTTCTAAGTATCTAGTTTTGAGTCTATAATTTTAAGAAGAGAGCAATTTATAAATAAAAGTGAGAGTCATAAATAGAATTTTAAAAGTCACTACTGCCATAAATAGATTGTAGAGCAGGCAGGAACAATGAAAATTTATAAGTAGCCAGGTAATTTAGTCAAAATTAATGGTGGTTAGCTAGGGGCTAATTATTGGTGGTAGGGGCTATCATGAACGTAATAGTTCGTAAGGAGAAAAAAAAATGGTAAGAACTTGTTAAGAATGGTTCAAATGGCACAGAGACAAGGTAGAAAACTTCAATATGGGTTATTAATGGAATCTTGATCATAGTTGAAACCACTACTACAACCAGACAATCTTTTCTATTCTCTGCCAGAGAGAGTACCAAGCTGAGTATAGGAATGTTCTTGGACTCTGGCCCCTCTATCCCATCCTCCTGCCGTTCACCAAACCCTTCCTTGTCATCTCTCACAACTCCTGAAACTCAGCCTCCTTCGTGTGATCTCATCTGTATAGGAATGGCTCCACTCATCTTTCTCATCTGAATACAGAATACCAAAGGATGATGTCTGTTAACCTTCTATCCTAGCTATCAACTTACCCATCCTCATCTTCTACCCCAAAATGCACTTACCTTGATTATAATGTCATATCCTGAACATAAATTCATACACACATACTGACTTGTTATACTATCTGTGCATTTTAGCATATACACGAAAGAATTCACACGCACGCATGTGGTAATATCTATTGTTGGCAATTGCTGAGGAAACTGGTGCCAGGATTGTGAAATTCACTATTCAGTGCCTAGCACAACATCAAGCTTAAGTGGAGTCACTCAATGGACTTTACAATTGACCACGTCATGCTGCTGGATGCAAAATGTTGGAAGAAGAGGCTGAAGTCGATGTAAATTTGAAAACTTTTCCTTGTAGGAAAAAGAGTGGAAACATAAGCGTTTTCTGCTGTACCTAGAGGAAGAATGCTTAATCACAAGGGGAAGGTTGAAGCGTTGGTCAAAGCAAGCATAACAGGGTTTACAAACAGCCCCAAATCAGAAAAAGGTGAGAGAAGAGGAAGGAAGACAGATCATGCAGAATAAATAATAAGTAAAATCCAATCTTTTAAAAATCTAAGGTCTTACCAAACAGAAAGGAGGAAAAAGAGAAGATTTCAACAAGAGAGTGTTAAAGATGGAAAAGAGCCAGAAAGGGCTGTAGGTTAAAAAAAAAAAAAAAAAAAATCAATGAAGAAGTAGTGGTGTACATTGGCAAAGAGAAGTGTAGAGTTGAAGGAAGGGAGAGAATTTATGGTAGAGGAAGTTGGTGTGAAGTTTTCCTCCAAAGATGCCCCACAGAGCAAAGAAGGAATGAAGGCAAAAGCCACTGGGAATAAGGTAGGGCTGGGACTGAAACAGCACAGGAGAAAGCAGCAGGGCCCAATATAGTAAATCATTTTCTTTTTTTAAAATTAACTGACCCAGATTTTCTTGTTTGGGGCCAAAGGCAACTGCAGGATTTAAAGATCTTTAAAATCAATTATTAAAATCCTAATTCTTGGAATTGCCTTCAGCCCAAGACAAAATAAATATAAAGATCATGATATGATAGAATGAGCGTCAGTTTCTGAGACAAATACCATCATAGAGTTGATTTTAGAAATCAGACTAATAAGTACTGTTATATAAATACTATTGTGAATAAAACAGCTTTAGCTTTCTCTCTCTTTTTATCAGCCACAGGCTAAACACAGAAACTCCACAGTTACATACATGTGCACAGAAGATAATAATATAATACATATGTAAAGCTGGGTTATTTGTATACCGTAGCCCAGTGCCCCACTCCAAGAAATGTTTTACTTGGTTTGGGTTATAGGGCAGTTTAAATGGCTGCACAGAAGAAAGTTAAGGTTAAAAATAAAGACCATAAGATGAAGGAGGGGAAAACTAGAAGGATTGTGCTGATACAAAACTGAGGCACTAGAAACAGAGTTCACTCAGGTCACTGCAAGAAAAAGGGGCACAAAAGCACGACAATGCCATGTAACTAATCTTGATAGCCTCAACTTTGGGTTTTAAATCAAATATTGAACCAGATTTTTCAACTTTACTATTTTTAAAAATCCAACACTTAATCGTTTGATAAATGCAGTTACACAGTGTTAAATGACTATAAAAATTAGCATATCCATGCCTAATTCTTCAGCAAAGACGGAATGGGAAGCAGTAATGTTACACACAGATAACCTTGCCTTTAAGTCAGTCACTACTCTTCTTGCTCAGAGGCCGTCATTGCCACCTGCAAGGCCAAATCCAAATTCCTCACCCCAGCATTCAAAGCCTTTAATGACTTGGCTACAGGGTACCTACCTAACCTTAAGTCCCACCACCCCCTAAACCTACCTTCCACTCTCCGAGCACACAGGCCTCTGGGCAGACCTTATGTCTGGGGTCTGGCCATTTCCACCTTCCTACCTGATATGAAGTCTCCTTTCATCTACAGGTTCTGGCTCGCCAAGGCCTACACTGGCGCTGTGATCCTCCAGCACTCCAGTCCTCCGCGCTCACTCCACAGCCCCACACTCCTCCCCTCCCCAGACAGTCTCACCCGCTTGCTGTTTTGCCCAGGGCCCCTTTCCCTTCCCACACGAGCTCTCTGGGGCCTTCTCCCTGCCCCAAGATTCTCCCAAGGGAGGCTCCCTGCCTGCCTCCATTCAGTCACGGGTTCTGTATTCAGTGTCTATTAGGGGTTTCGCGCCTGGGGTGAAACCAGGACCTCGACCCCACAGGACCCTTCCTCCCTTAACTCTCTCCCCAGCGCTACGGTAACCCTGCAGGGGTTCCCCCCACCACCACCCTCAGGGGCTCCGGCCACCCAAATCTCCCCTCTGCGGTCCCTCCTATCCGGCAGCGGGCAGCGGGGGTCGGCGGTGACTCACCGGAGGGCCGGCGGCCGGGGGGCCGGAATGCGCTCACTTCCTCGCCTCGCGCACCTGCCTGCTGGGCACTGCTGGAGCGCCGCCCGGCCGGGCCTCCGGCGGATGTTTTTTCTGTCCCCGCGCGCGCGCGCCAATCACCCCCTACTGGCCGCGCCCCCCCCCCCTCCCCGCAACTGGCATTCCCAACGGCCGCGGCCCCAGGAATCAGAGTTGGGCCCTAACCACTGACCTCTTCTACACATAAGCATACACACAGCAACCACAAGCGTGGCCTCGGGGCCCAAGCAGCTATAGAGACGCACACAAGAACGTGCACACCAACAGGAATGCAAGCGGATTCAACCAACACCTCCCCGACACGCCCCCCTCCCCCAAATTCTGTGAGAAGGATCCCGACTCAGCCCCAGGCTTTCTTTCTAGAAAGAAGCCCCCTACTCCTGCCCATATGCCTACCTCATCTTCATTATAGGCGGCCCCCACTTCTGTCCCCATTACCTCACACACACACCAATCCCTACTGGGCCCCCTTTGCCTGCCGGCATCATCACCACCTTCAAGCTTCCTAGCTCCCCAGTCGTGTCTGCCCCCTACTGGGTCGGCTCCAGGTTGCAGGAGCAAAAGGCTTTCTGTGCCCCAGATTTCCAGGGTATCAGCAGGCCCCCCTTCCCCAGAAAGGTAGCAGCAGAGCTACTGACCACTGACAAGATTTCTGGGCCCTTGTGCTAGAAAGGACTCCTAATCCACCTGCTCCAGCCAAGAGAGCAGTCCAGGGTCATGTTTCCCAGACACCAGCCTGCATCAAGGCACCCAGCCTCAACCATGAATTTTTTTTCTCTTGGCACTCCTCTGAAATAGAAAAGGTATCAGACCTGACTAGGGTGAACATGTGGTACATATAGTTGGCATCTCCATCCACTTAAGCCATTTACTTGGAAGAGGACAGATAGGGAGTCTGAGGTGGACAGACGAAGTTGTTTCTGAATGAAGAGGAGAGAGGCAGGGTGGCCCTCTAAAAAGGTCAGCCAGAAGTAGTTGTATCCGATCCACTGGGTGGCAGGGAATGAGACTCTTGCAGTAAAATGGACTGGAGACTTAGAAGGAAAAACAGAAGGTCAAAGTGGCCCTCCAGACAGGAAAGGAACAGCTAGAAAAAGGTCTTTGGAGTGTGGCAAAGTGAAAGAAAGGTGTCATTAGTACCAAAGAGATGGCTGGCATTAGAGTGGTCAAATAGGAGAACTTGAGAGTTCACATGAGCAGGGATGGGAAGAAATGGATCAAAATCCTAATGAGAAAAGCAGGGGTCCCAATGTTACCTGGAAGGATGAGAAAGTGACACCTTCTCCCAGGGCAGAAGTGAGGGTACTGACTGACCTAGGAAAAGTGGGTTTACCCCCAACACTTTTTTCTCAAACCAGAGGTAGTAAGGGTGACATGGAGCACGAATGCACAAAGGGCAGAAGTCTGTGATAGGAGATAGCAGCCCCCGACAGAAGTCCTCAGCTGTGCAGAGCTGCTCAATACCATTCAAACAAAGGAATGTCTCCCCATTTTATCTGAGCTTTCGCACCAACCACAGCAGCTACCATTTCCTGAGGCTCATGTGCCAGGGACAGTGCTAAAAGCATTACCCGCATCATCTCATTTAAAGCCTCACAACAACCCTGAGTTAGCATTACTATCCCAATTTAAAGATAAGGAAAAGGGCCTAGAGAGTTGAAGTAGCTTGCCCAAGGTCACACAGCTCTTAAGTGGAATCAGGATCTGAATCCAAGTAGTCTGACTCTATAACCTACAGTCTTAATCACCCATCTTGGGGTTCTCCAGAGCCTGCAGGAAACCCAAAAGAGGACATCGAGGACTCCTCAATTCTCGTTCTTAGAGGAAACAGGGGCACCTCTGTGAAACCGGAGTGACTCATACCAGTAGAGTATTTAGAGATGTCCCTCTTTAAAAGAACTGTCCCCAGATAAGGGAAGATCTTGCATGTGCCGTACGTTTGGGGGTACCGAGCAATGGAAAGCGCATCCCCGGTAGGCTTGTGCAAAAGAGACACCCACCTCCTCATCTCGGAGGAGCACCCACATCTCTAGCATACTTCAGGGAGACTCTGCCCTAGGGTCTGAGAGAAACATTCTCCACTCCAGGTGTCGGTTCGCTCTCCCGGAGCCTCTGGCTGTCGCACCCTACTGCAGCTCCTGGGTTTGGCTGGAGCGCAGGATTAGCCATCCCCAGGAAATGCCTCCCTCCGGTCCAGGCAAGGATCCCAGCACACACACCCCTGGTGTGTATGTGTGTGTTGGGGGTGGGGGGGAATGCTTCCTCCTCTCCAGGTCAGGGAAGAGATGTGGGGACCACCTGGGGGCCCTTACCCCTCCCACCTCCTTGCTGGGGAAGTGCCCAGTCAGTGCCCCTTCCATGGCCACCTCCCTCCCCCTCGCTGTGCCGGGGCATGAATCAGCTCTCACAGCTTGTTAAAGCTAGACCTCTTGTTTTCATGCCCTCACCTCAGGAAACAGAGTTACAGCTTTTCCAGCTCTGCTCAGCAGGGGGCCAGGGTCCTCACTTTATAAACATCCCAAGCCTGTGAGAGCAGAGGGCAAGGAGATGGTGTGAGACAGGAGCCCAGGGGAGAAAGACAGAAACTAAGACTCAAGGAGAAAAACAAAGAAAAGCCAAAGAGACAAGACCAGAGTAGTCTGAACAGAAGCCAAGAAGGGATCGAGAGGGCTGTGCTGCAGGAATGACCCTAATGATGCTCTGGTCTGGACAGGCGAAGGGAGTCCTGGGAAGCTGGGGGATCATCTGCTTGGTGATATCTCTGCTCCTCCAGCAGCCAGGAGTCCACAGCAAGTGCTACTTTCAAGCTCAAGGTAAAGCTGGGGGAGGTATTTGGAAAGGCCGAGGACAGAGGGAGTTGGGATGAGGGGGGCTTAGAGATGATCTTCTGTCAGAAAACCCAGACTCCCTCCAGCTCGGAAATTGGAGAGACTAAATATGGAGGTGATGTGTACTTACTTTCTCCCACTGCAGACCACAAGTGATTTTTGTCTGCCACTACCACTCCCACACACACTAACATCTCCTGTTCTTCCCTAGCCCCCTGCCACTATGAAGGGAAATATTTTACCCTGGGTGAGTCTTGGCTCCGCAAGGACTGTTTCCATTGTACCTGTCTGCATCCCGTCGGTGTGGGCTGCTGTGACACGTGAGTGACCACAGACTGCCAGGGTATAACCAGACTGTTGTGGTGGGAAAATGAACAGAATAGAGGTATGAGGCTGGCTGAACCTGAAGGTGCCAACAAGAGTGAGAGAAAGAGAGAAGCCTGCAGGCTACGAAGTGAGGGATGTAGGGGGCGGTCTGGAGGGAAAATATTTCTGCTATGAAACGAAAAAATCCATATATGGCAGGCCAGGGCTTAGACACAGGGAACAAGAGGGCACTAAAGACATGGGAAGAATGCTGGCAGAGAAGGAAAGTAGGGCAGGGATAAAGGGGGCCTTCACCATGCTGACTCCTTTCCCATGCTTTGCTTCCCCAGGTCTCAGCATCCCATCGACTTCCCCGCGGGGTGTGAGGTACGTCAGGAGGCAGGAACCTGTCAATTCTCCCTGGTGCAAAAATCTGACCCTCGGCTGCCCTGCAAAGGGGGAGGGCCTGACCCCGAATGGGGCTCAGCCAACACCCCTGCCCCTGGGGCCCCTGCTCCCCACTCCAACTAAACTCAACCGATCACCCTTCCGCTAACTGCCCACTGCTGCTGCCACTTCCAGGGAAACCACTAGCAGCTGCCAATTTATTCTGAATAAATAAATTAATGCTACAGCTAAAAGCCTGCCTCTCATTGTCCATGCCACTGGAGCTAGGTGGGGAAAATGGGCCCTACTATAGAGTCCAGGTGCTGAGTTCTCAGTATCCTGAAGAAAGATAGCGTCGTGGTGAGTCAGTTTCAGATGGTTATGGTGCTGGTGCTGGGGCCTGGGGCTGCATATGAGGCCAGGGTAGGGCTTGTGGGCAGCACCTTGATTGGAAGGTCCCAGCTGAAGGTGTCTACGGGCACTTGCTCAGGCCCTGTCCAGGTGACAGGCTCAGGCTGTTCCAAGGGAGGTAGGAGCACCAAACCTGGTTCTCGCGATGTTACAAATTCAAAATGCAATCTCCACTTCAGGGACACTGTGGAAAAAAACAGACAAAGGTGGGGAGGCATTAGAAGGCAGGAGTAAAAACCAACGCAGGATATGGTTAGCAAATGGAGGGAAAAAAAGTGGTATTCAGGAAGAAGAGAAGAAGTCACAGGGCTAGGATCAGGGATTTCTCTAAAGAAATCCAGTGTTAACCAGAAACATGTCAACAGGATAGCAAGGTCAAGCATCTAATAATCTAAGTGTGGAACAGTCAAGACTTGGTAGATTAAAGTAAACACGCTGGGGAATCAGAGATCAGTGCATCATAGGGTCTCAGTGGGTAGGGGTAGTGAAGGACATCTGTAAAGCTCTTAAGAATTTAGAAGTTAGTGCATCTAGGAAACAGACTGAATGTCTGAGAAAGTGTTACATGTCGGAGGCTGGGTGTGGGTATGTCCAGGAGTTTGTTAGGAATCAGAACCCATTACACTCTACCTAAATACAGCATTTTACTCCCCCCCCCCCCCCCCCCCCCCCCCCCCCCCCGGCGGGGGGGCCCCCCCCCCC